>NW_027460397.1:0-88114 GCF_050947875.1 Dermacentor variabilis | reverse complement strand
CACATGGAGTTTGCCAAAACGCGTTTTAAGCATGCACATGCATCTTTTGGTAGACGCGGACGCAGTTTTCTGGAAAACCACACGATATGCATGCAAATGGGGCTTTTGGCAGAACGCGCACGTGGATTTCTACCAAACGACGTGAAAAGCATGCCGATGCTTCTCTTTTTAGCACCCGCACATGGATTTGTGCCAAAACGCGTTTTAACCATGCACATGCATCTTTTGGTAGACGCGGACGCAGTTTTCTGCAAAACCACACGATATGCATGCAAATGGTGCTTTTGGCAGAACGCGCACGTGGATTTCTACCAAACGACGTGAAAAGCATGCCGATGCTGCTCTTTTTAGCACCCGCACATGGATTTGTGCCAAAACGCGTTTTAAGCATGCACATGCATCTTTTCGTAGACGCGGACGCAGTTTTCTGCAAAGCCACACGATATGCATGGAAATGGTGCTTTTGGCAGAACGCCCACCTGGATTTCTACCAAACGACATGAAAAGCACGCCGATGCTGCTCTTTTTAGCACCCGCACATGGATTTGTGCCAATACGCGTTTAAGCATGCACATGCATCTTTTGGTAGACGCGGACGCAGTTTTCTGCAAAACCACACTATATGCATGCAAATGGTGCTTTTGGCAGAACGCGCACGTGGATTTCTACCAAACGACGTGAAAAGCATGCCGATGCTGCTCTTTTTAGCACCCGCACATGGATTTGTGCCAAAACGCGTTTTAAGCATGCACATGCATCTTTTGGTAGACGCGGACGCAGTTTCTGCAAAACCACACGATATGCATGCAAATGGTGCTTTTGGCAGAACGCGCGCGTGCATTTCTACCAAACGACGTGAAAAGCATGCCGATGCTGTTCTTTTTAGCACCCGCACATGAATTTGTGCCAAAACGCGTTTTAAGCATGCACATGCATCTTTTGGTAGACGCGGACACAGTTTTCTGCAAAACCACACGATATGCATGCAAATGGTGCTTTTGGCAGAACGTGAAACGTGGATTTCTACCAAACGACGTGAAAAGCATGCCGATGCTGCTCTTTTTAGCACCCGCACATGGATTTGTGCCAAAACGCGTTTAAGCATGCACATGCATCTTTTGGTAGACGCGGACGCAGTTTTCTGCAAAACCGCACCATATGCATGCAAATGGTGCTTTTGGCAGAACGCGCACGTGGATTTCTACCAAACGACGTGAAAAGCATGCCGATGCTGCTCTTTTTAGCACCCGCACATGGAGTTGTGCCAAAACGCGTTTTAAGCATGCACATGCATCTTTTGGTAGACGCGGACGCAGTTTTCTGGAAAACCACACGATATGCATGCAAATGGTGCTTTTGGCAGAACGCGCACGTGGATTTGTGCCAAAACGCGTTTTAAGCATGCACATGCATCTTTTGGTAGACGCGGACGCAGTTTTCTGCAAAACCACACGATATGCATGCAAATGGTGCTTTTGGCAGAACGCGCACGTGGATTTCTACCAAACGACATGAAAAGCACCCCGATGCTGCTATTTTTAGCACCCGCACATGATTTGTGCCAAAACGCGTTTTAAGCATGCACATGCATCTTTTGGTAGACGCGGACGCAGTTTTCTGCAAAACCACACGATATGCATGCAAATGGTGCTTTTGGCAGAACGCGCACGTGGATTTCTACCAAACGACGTGAAAAGCATGCCGATGCTGCTCTTTTTAGCACCCGCACATGGATTTGTGCCAAAACGCGTTTTAAACATGCACATGCATCTTTTGGTAGACGCGGACGCAGTTTTCTGCAAAACCACACGATATGCATTCAAATGGTGCTTTTGGCAGAACGCGCGCGTGCATTTCTACCAAACGGCGTGAAAAGCATGCCGATGCTGTTCTTTTTAGCACCCGCACATGGATTTGTGCCAAAACGCGTTTTAAGCATGCACATCCATCTTTTGGTAGACGCGGACGCAGTTTTCTGCAAAACCACACGATATGCATGCAAATGGTGCTTTTGGCAGAACTTGAAACGTGGATTTCTACCAAACGACGTGAAAAGCATGCCGATGCTGCTCTTTTTAGCACCCGCACATAGATTTGTGCCAAAACGCGTTTTAAGCATGCACATGCATCTTTTGGTAGACCCGGACGCAGTTTTCTGCAAAACCGCACGATATGCATGCAAATGGTGCTTTTGGCAGAACGCGCACGTGGATTTCTACCAAACGAAGTGAAAAGCATGCCGATGCTGCTCTTTTTAGCACCCGCACATGGATTTGTGCCAAAACGCGTTTTAAGCATGCACATGCATCTTTTGGTAGACGCGGACGCAGTTTCTGCAAAACCACATGATATGCATGCAAATGGTGCTTTTGGCAGAACGCGCACATGGATTTCTACCAAACGACGTGAAAAGCATGCCGATGCTGCTCTTTTTAGCCCCCACACATGGAGTTTTGCCAAAACGCGTTTAAGCATGCACATGCATCTTTTGGTAGACGCGGACGCAGTTTTCTGGAAAACCACACGATATGCATGCAAATGGTGCTTTTGGCAGAACGCGCACGTGGATTTCTACCAAACGACGTGAAAAGCATGCCGATGCTTCTCTTTTTAGCACCCGCACATGGATTTGTGCCAAAACGCGTTTTAACCATGCACATGCATCTTTTGGTAGACGCGGACGCAGTTTTCTGCAAAACCACACGATATGCATGCAAATGGTGCTTTTGGCAGAACGCGCACGTGGAGTTCTACCAAACGACGTGAAAAGCATGCCGATGCTGCTCTTTTTAGCACCCGCACATGGATTTGTGCCAAAACGCGTTTTAAGCATGCACATGCATCTTTTGGTAGACGCGGACCCAGTTTTCTGCAAAACCACACGACATGCATGCAAATGGTGCTTTTGCAGAACGCGCACGTGGATTTCTACCAAACGACGTGAAAAGCATGCCGATGCTGCTCTTTTTAGCACCCGCACATGGATTTGTGCCAAAACGCGTTTTAAGCATGCACATGCATCTTTCGTAGACGCGGACGCAGTTTTCTGCAAAGCCACACGATATGCATGCAAATGGTGCTTTTGGCAGAACGCCCACCTGGATTTCTACCAAACGACATGAAAAGCACGCCGATGCTGCTCTTTTTAGCACCCGCACATGGATTTGTGCCAAAACGCGTTTTAAGCATGCACATGCATCTTTTGGTAGACGCGGACGCAGTTTTCTGCAAACCACACTATATGCATGCAAATGGTGCTTTTGGCAGAACGCGCACGTGGATTTCTACCAAACGACGTGAAAAGCATGCCGATGCTGCTCTTTTTAGCACCCGCACATGGATTTGTGCCAAAACGCGTTTTAAGCATGCACATGCATCTTTTGGTAGACGCGGACGCAGTTTTCTGCAAAACCACACGATATGCATGCAAATGGTGCTTTTGGCAGAACGCGCGCGTGCATTTCTACCAAACGACGTGAAAAGCATGCCGATGCTGTTCTTTTAGCACCCGCACATGGATTTGTGCCAAAACGCGTTTTAAGCATGCACATGCATCTTTTGGTAGACGCGGACACAGTTTTCTGCAAAACCACACGATATGCATGCAAATGGTGCTTTTGGCAGAACGTGAAACGTGGATTTCTACCAACGACGTGAAAAGCATGCCGATGCTGCTCTTTTTAGCACCCGCACATGGATTTGTGCCAAAACGCGTTTTAAGCATGCACATGCATCTTTTGGTAGACGCGGACGCAGTTTTCTGCAAAACCGCACGATATGCATGCAAATGGTGCTTTTGGCAGAACGCGCACGTGGATTTCTACCAAACGAAGTGAAAAGCATGCCGATGCTGCTCTTTTTAGCACCCGCACATGGATTTGTGCCAAAACGCGTTTTAAGCATGCACATGCATCTTTTGGTAGACGCGGACGCAGTTTTCTGCAAAACCACATGATATGCATGCAAATGGTGCTTTTGGCAGAACGCGCACATGGATTTCTACCAAACGACGTGAAAAGCATGCCGATGCTGCTCTTTTTAGCCCCACACATGGAGTTTTGCCAAAACGCGTTTTAAGCATGCACATGCATCTTTTGGTAGACGCGGACGCAGTTTTCTGGAAAACCACACGATATGCATGCAAATGGTGCTTTTGGCAGAACGCGCACGTGGATTTCTACCAAACGACGTGAAAAGCATGCCGATGCTTCTCTTTTAGCACCCGCACATGGATTTGTGCCAAACGCGTTTTAACCATGCACATGCATCTTTTGGTAGACGCGGACGCAGTTTTCTGCAAAACCACACGATATGCATGCAAATGGTGCTTTTGGCAGAATGCGCACGTGGAGTTCTACCAAACGACGTGAAAAGCATGCCGATGCTGCTCTTTTTAGCACCCGCACATGGATTTGTGCCAAAACGCGTTTTAAGCATGCACATGCATCTTTTGGTAGATGCGGACGCAGTTTTCTGCAAAACCACACGATATGCATGCAAATGGTGCTTTGGCAGAACGCGCGCGTGCATTTCTACCAAACGACGTGAAAAGCATGCGATGCTGCTCTTTTTAGCACCCGCACATGGATTTGTGCCAAAACGCGTTTTAAGCATGCACATGCATCTTTTTGTAGACGCGGACGCAGTTTTCTGCAAAACCACACGATATGCATGCAAATGGTGCTTTTGGCAGAATGCGCACGTGGATTTCTACAAACGACATGAAAAGCACCCCGATGCTGCTCTTTTTAGCACCCGCACATGGATTTGTGCCAAAACGCGTTTTAAGCATGCACATGCATCTTTTGGTAGACGCGGACGCAGTTTTCTGCAAAACCACACGATATGCATGCAAATGGTGCTTTTGGCAGAACGCGCACGTGGATTTCTACCAAACGACGTGAAAAGCATGCCGATGCTTCTCTTTTTAGCACCCGCACATGGATTTGTGCCAAAACGCCTTTTAAACATGCACATGCATCTTTTGGTAGACGCGGACGCAGTTTCTGCAAAACCACACGATATGCATGCAAATGGTGCTTTTGGCAGAACGCGCGCGTGGATTTCTACCAAACGACGTGAAAAGCATGCCGATGCTGTTCTTTTTAGCACCCGCACATGGATTTGTGCCAAAACGCGTTTTAAGCATGCACATCCATCTTTTGGTAGACGCGGACGCAGTTTTTCTGCAAAACCACACGATATGCATGCAAATGGTGCTTTTGGCAGAACGTGAAACGTGGATTTCTACCAAACGACGTGAAAAGCATGCCGATGCTGCTCTTTTTGGCACCCGCACATGGATTTGTGCCAAAACGCGTTTTAAGCATGCACATGCATCTTTTGGTAGACCCGGACGCAGTTTTCTGCAAAACCGCACGATATGCATGCAAATGGTGCTTTTGGCAGAACGCGCACGTGGATTTCTACCAAACGAAGTGAAAAGCATGCCGATGCTGCTCTTTTTAGCACCCGCACATGGATTTGTGCCAAAACGCGTTTTAAGCATGCACATGCATCTTTTGGTAGACGCGGACGCAGTTTTCTGCAAAACACACGATATGCATGCAAATGGTGCTTTTGGCAGAACGCGCACATGGATTTCTACCAAACGACGTGAAAAGCATGCCGATGCTGCTCTTTTTAGCACCCACACATGGAGTTTTGCCAAAACGCGTTTTAAGCATGCACATGCATCTTTTGGTAGACGCGGACGCAGTTTTCTGGAAAACCACACGATATGCATGCAAATGGGGCTTTTGGCAGAACGCGCACGTGGATTTCTACCAAACGACGTGAAAAGCATGCCGATGCTTCTCTTTTTAGCACCCGCACATGGATTTGTGCCAAAACGCGTTTTAACCATGCACATGCATCTTTTGGTAGACGCGGACGCAGTTTTCTGCAAAACCACACGATATGCATGCAAATGGTGCTTTTGGCAGAACGCGCACGTGGATTTCTACCAAACGACGTGAAAAGCATGCCGATGCTGCTCTTTTTAGCACCCGCACATGGATTTGTGCCAAAACGCGTTTTAAGCATGCACATGCATCTTTTCGTAGACGCGGACGCAGTTTTCTGCAAAGCCACACGATATGCATGGAAATGGTGCTTTTGGCAGAACGCCCACCTGGATTTCTACCAAACGTCATGAAAAGCACGCCGATGCTGCTCTTTTAGCACCCGCACATGGATTTGTGCCAAAACGCGTTTTAAGCATGCACATGCATCTTTTGGTAGACGCGGACGCAGTTTTCTGCAAAACCACACTATATGCATGCAAATGGTGCTTTTGGCAGAACGCGCACGTGGATTTCTACAAACGACGTGAAAAGCATGCCGATGCTGCTCTTTTTAGCACCCGCACATGGATTTGTGCCAAAACGCGTTTTAAGCATGCACATGCATCTTTTGGTAGACGCGGACGCAGTTTTCTGCAAAACCACACGATATGCATGCAAATGGTGCTTTTGGCAGAACGCGCGCGTGCATTTCTACCAAACGACGTGAAAAGCATGCCGATGCTGTTGTTTTTAGCACCCGCACATGAATTTGTGCCAAAACGCGTTTTAAGCATGCACATGCATCTTTTGGTAGACGCGGACACAGTTTTCTGCAAAACCACACGATATGCATGCAAATGGTGCTTTTGGCAGAACGTGAAACGTGGATTTCTACCAAACGACGTGAAAAGCATGCCGATGCTGCTCTTTTTAGCACCCGCACATGGATTTGTGCCAAAACGCGTTTTAAGCATGCACATGCATCTTTTGGTAGACGCGGACGCAGTTTTCTGCAAAACCGCACCATATGCATGCAAATGGTGCTTTTGGCAGAACGCGCACGTGGATTTCTACCAAACGACGTGAAAAGCATGCCGATGCTGCTCTTTTTAGCACCCGCACATGGAGTTGTGCCAAAACGCGTTTTAAGCATGCACATGCATCTTTTGGTAGACGCGGACGCAGTTTTCTGGAAAACCACACGATATGCATGCAAATGGTGCTTTTGGCAGAACGCGCACGTGGATTTGTGCCAAAACGCGTTTTAAGCATGCACATGCATCTTTTGGTAGACGCGGACGCAGTTTTCTGCAAAACCACACGATATGCACGCAAATGGTGCTTTTGGCAGAACGCGCACGTGGATTTCTACCAAACGACATGAAAAGCACCCCGATGCTGCTATTTTTAGCACCCGCACATGGATTTGTGCCAAAACGCGTTTTAAGCATGCACATGCATCTTTTGGTAGACGGGGACGCAGTTTTCTGCAAAACCACACGATATGCATGCAAATGGTGCTTTTGCAGAACGCGCACGTGGATTTCTACCAAACGACGTGAAAAGCATGCCGATGCTGCTCTTTTTAGCACCCGCACATGGATTTGTGCCAAAACGCGTTTTAAACATGCACATGCATCTTTTGGTAGACGCGGACGCAGTTTTCTGCAAAACCACACGATATGCATTCAAATGGTGCTTTTGGCAGAACGCGCGCGTGCATTTCTACCAAACGGCGTGAAAAGCATGCCGATGCTGCTCTTTTTAGCACCCGCACATGGATTTGGGCCAAAACGCGTTTTAAGCATGCACATGCATCTTTTGGTAGACGCGGAGGCAGTTTTCTGCAAAATCACACGATATGCATGCAAATGGTGCTTTTGGCAGAACGCGCACGTGGATTTCTACCAAACGACGTGAAAAGCATGCCGATGCTGCTCTTTTTAGCACCCGCACATGGATTTGTGCCATAACGCGTTCTAAGCATGCACATGCATCTTTTGGTAGACGCGGACGCAGTTTTCCTCAAAACCACACGATATGCATGCAAATGGTGCTTTTGCAGAACGCGCACGTGGATTTCTACCAAACGACGTGAAAAGCATGCCGATGCTGATCTTTTTAGCACCCTCACATGGATTTGTGCCAAAACGCGTTTTAAGCATGCACATGCATCTTTTGGTAGACGCGGACGCAGTTTTCTGCAAAACCACACGATATGCACGCAAATGGTGCTTTTGGCAGAACGCGCGCGTGCATTTGTACCAAACGACGTGAAAAGCATGCCGATGGTGCTCTTTTTAGCACCCGCACATGGATTTCTGCCAAAACGCGTGTTAAGCATGCACATGCATCTTTTGGTAGACGCGGACGCAGTTTTCTGCAAAACCACACGATATGCATGCAAATGGTGCTTTTGGCAGAACGCGCACGTGGATTTCCACAAACGACGTGGAAAGTATGCCGATGCTGCTCTTTTTAGCACCCGCACATGGATTTGTGCCAAAACGCGTTTTAAGCATGCACATGCATCTTTTGGTAGACGCGGACGCAGTTTCTGCAAAACCACACGATATGCATGCAAATGGCGCTTTTGGCCGAACGCGCACGTGGATTTCTACCAAACGACGTGAAAAGCATGCCGATGCTGATCTTTTAGCACCCTCACATGGATTTGTGCCAAAACGCGTTTTAAGCATGCACATGCATCTTTTGGTAGACGCGGACGCACTTTTCTGCAAAACCACACGATATGCATGCAAATGGTGCTTTTGGCAGAACGCGCGCGTGGATTTCTACCAAACGACGTGAAAAGCATGCCAATGCTGCTCTTTTTAGCACCCGCACATGGATTTGTGCCAAAACGCGTTTTAAGCATGCACATGCATCTTTTGGTAGACGCGGACGCACTTATTTTTTTTTATTCAGATACCCTAAATGCCCTTATGGGCATTACATAGGGGGGGGGGGTTAATAACAGGATATGTCAAACACAATTAGGGGGGGGAAGGCAATATAGAACACCGTGGTAAAGATCACCGAATACAACAAGAAAATATAAAATGAAAAAAAGGAAAGAGAATTGCATACATGATGAAAACAACAACAACAACAACAACAACACTCCTTACAAAGCATGTAGATACACTTACAATGCGTCAAAGGCATAAAATTCTGCTTTTACCCAACATGCGTAAAACTGCGCTTCAAATTACTAACAAATGAGTCATGATCACGTATAGAAGCAATTTCTTTTGGCAGCTTATTCAGTGATGAATAGCTAGAAAGAGTGGTGATTGTCGCAGGAGATTCGTACGTGCAAACATGGGACGCACTTTGAAGGGATGGTCGAGGCGGGGAAAAATTTTTGTGGGGGTTTGATATGGGATGCTGTAAAGGATGACGGGGTATGATACAATCTGTGGAAGTGGGAAAGCAGTGCTAACAGTCGTCGTGTTTGTAGAGACGGTAATTGGAGGGACTCTTTGATAGCCGTGATGCTGGATGTTCTAGAGTATGTTTTAGTGATGAAGCGTGCTGCTTTATTTTGTAAAGATTCCAGCTTGTTTATTAGGTAAGTCTGATTTGGATTCCATATTATGGAAGCGTATTCAATCTTTGAGCGAACTAGAGCTGTGTAAGCTAATAATTTAGTTGACTCATTTGCTAAATACAAATTTCGCCTAATGAATCCAAGTGTTTTATTTGCTTTCGAAATTATTTCATCAATGTGATCATTCCATGTAAGGTTAGAAGTTAAATGGACTCCCAAATATTTTAATGTAGACACATTCTCTATGCATATGCTGTTCATAAAATATGAACTTAAGTGAACGTTACTGGCTCTGCTAAATGTCATTGTTTTAGTTTTAGAAACATTAATTTCCATTTGCCATTGCTCGCACCAATGTGAAATTTTGTTTAGGTCGGCCTGTAAAATATTAGTGTCTTCAGAGGTGATAATTTGTCTGTAAAGAACGCAGTCATCTGCAAACAATCGAACTGTTGAGGTCAGGTTGTTACTGATGTCATTAATGTAAATTAAGAATAAGATTGGGCCAAGTACGGATCCCTGAGGAACGCCAGATTTAACTTGTGCTAAAGCGGAAAAGTGATCATTTACGGAAACAAATTGGTAGCGATTGGTTAAAAAACTTGAGATCCAATTTATAATTTTACCATGTATGTTAAGCCGGCTAAGTTTCATCATTAAGCGAGAATGGGGAACTTTATCGAATGCTTTCTTGAAGTCAATAAATATGGCATCGATTTTTATGGAATCGTGAACAGCTTGATGAAGATCAGTTATAAGTTCAAAAAGCTGTGTTTCACAAGAGCGTCCTTTCTGAAATCCATGTTGATTGTTAGAAAAGAAGTTATGTTCAGATAAATATTTCATAACTGCGGAAGATATGATATGCTCAAGTAATTTACATGGAATACTAGTCAAGGATATAGGTCTATAGTTTGAGGGCATTGATCGGTCACCTGATTTATAAATGGGAGTGATACGACCGACCTTCCAGTCATCTGGTACAATTCCTGTATCTATTGATTGCTGGAAAAGGGCGGCTAATACGGGAGATATTATAGGTTTAGTCATTTTAAGCATCTTTGTGCAGATGCCGTCTGGACCTGGCGCTGAGTTATTCGAAAGTCGATCGATGGCCGATTCTATTCCCTCTGGTGTAATTATGAGATCATTCATAGATGAGTTAATTGAAGGAAACGTAAGGTCAGGTGGAATTGGATTTTCGTTTGTGAATACAGAGCTGAAAAACGAGTTTAATTCAGTC
The DNA here is from genome assembly GCF_050947875.1 of Dermacentor variabilis. Lineage (NCBI taxonomy): Eukaryota > Metazoa > Arthropoda > Arachnida > Ixodida > Ixodidae > Dermacentor > Dermacentor variabilis. The sequence goes on along the minus strand of NW_027460397.1, from coordinate 77,532 downwards.
GCAGCTTCAGATGGTGAGAGTAGCTCACCGTTATTAATGATTGGTATAGTGGATTGAGCAAAACCACACGATATGCATGCAAATGGTGCTTTTGGCAGAACGCGCGCGTGGATTTCTACCAAACGACGTGAAAAGCATGCAATGCTGCTCTTTTTAGCACCCGCACATGGGTTTGTGCCAAAACGCCTTTTAAGCATGCACATGCATCTTTTGGTAGGCGCGGACGCAGTTTTCGGCAAAACCACACGATATGCATGCAAGTGGTGCTTTTGGCAGAACGCGCACGTGGATTTCCACCAAACGACGTGAAAAGCATGCCGATGCTGCTCTTTTTAGCACCCGCACATGGATTTGTGCCAAAACGCGTTTTAAGCATGCACATGCATCTTTTGGTAGACGCGGACGCAGTTTTTTTTCAAAACCACACGATATGCATGCAAATGGTGCTTTTGGCAGAACGCGCACGTGGATTTCTACCAAACCACGTGAAAAGCATGCCGATGCTGCTCTTTTTAGCACCCGCACATGGATTTGTGCCAAAACGCGTGTTAAGCATGCACATGCATCTTTTGGTAGACGCGGACGCAGTTTTCTGCAAAACCACACGATATGCATGCAAATGGTGCTTTTGGCAGAACGCGCACGTGGATTTCCACCAAACGACGTGAAAAGCATGCCGATGCTGCTATTTTTAGCACCCGCACATGGATTTGTGCCAAAACGCGTTTTAAGCATGCACATGCATCTTTTGGTAGACGCGGACGCAGTTTTTTTTCAAAACCACACGATATGCATGCAAATGGTGCTTTTGGCAGAACGCGCACGTGGATTTCTACCAAACCACGTGAAAAGCATGCCGATGCTGCTCTTTTTAGCACCCGCACATGGATTTGTGCCAAAACGCGTGTTAAGCATGCACATGCATCTTTTGGTAGACGCGGACGCAGTTTTCTGCAAAACCACACGATATGCATGCAAATGGTGCTTTTGGCAGAACGCGCACGTGGATTTCTACCAAACGACGTGAAAAGCATGCCGATGCTGCTCTTTTTAGCACCCGCACATGGATTTGGGCCAAAACGCGTTTTAAGCATGCACATGCATCTTTTGGTAGACGCGGAGGCAGTTTTCTGCAAAACCACACGATATGCATGCAAATGGTGCTTTTGGCAGAACGCGCACGTGGATTTCTACCAAACGACGTGAAAAGCATGCCGATGCTGCTCTTATTAGCACCCGCACATGGATTTGTGCCATAACGCGTTCTAAGCATGCACATGCATCTTTTGGTAGACGCGGACGCAGTTTTCCTCAAAACCACACGATATGCATGCAAATGGTGCTTTTGGCAGAACGCGCACGGGGATTTCTACCAAACAACGTGAAAAGCATGCCGATGCTGCTCTTTTTAGCACCCGCACATGGATTTGTGCCAAAACGCGTTTTAAGCATGCACATGCATCTTTTGGTAGACGCGGACGCAGTTTTCTGCAAAACCACACGATATGCATGCAAATGGCGCTTTTGGCAGAACGCGCACGTGGATTTCTACCAAACGACGTGAAAAGCATGCCGATGCTGCTCTTTTTAGCACCCGCACATGGATTTGTGCCAAAACGCGTTTTAAGCATGCACATGCATCTTTTGGTAGACGCGGACGCAGTTTTCTGCAAAACCACACGATATACATGCAAATGGTGCTTTTGGCAGAACGCGCACGTGGATTTCTACCAAACGACGTGAAAAGCATGCCGATGCTGCTCTTTTTAGCACCCGCACATGGATTTGTGCCAAAACGCGTTTTAAGCATGCACATGCATCTTTTGGTAGACGCGGACGCACTTATCTGCAAAACCACACGATATGCATGCAAATGGTGCTTTTGGCAGAACGCGCGCGTGGATTTCTACCAAACGACGTGAAAAGCATGCCAATGCTGCTCTTTTTAGCACCCGCACATGGATTTGTGCCAAAACGCCTTTTAAGCATGCACATGCATCTTTTGGTAGGCGCGGACGCAGTTTTCGGCAAAACCACACGATATGCATGCAAGTGGTGCTTTTGGCAGAACGCGCACGTGGATTTCCACCAAACGACGTGAAAAGCATGCCGATGCTGCTCTTTTTAGCACCCGCACATGGATTTGTGCCAAAACGCGTTTTAAGCATGCACATGCATCTTTTGGTAGACGCGGACGCAGTTTTTTCTCAAAACCACACGATATGGATGCAAATGGTGCTTTTGGCAGAACGCGCACGTGGATTTCTACCAAACCACGTGAAAAGCATGCCGATGCTGCTCTTTTTAGCACCCGCACATGGATTTGTGCCAAAACGCGTGTTAAGCATGCACATGCATCTTTTGGTAGACGCGGACGCAGTTTTCTGCAAAACCACACGATATGCATGCAAATGGTGCTTTTGGCAGAACGCGCACGTGGATTTCTACCAAACGACGTGAAAAGCATGCCGATGCTGCTCTTTTTAGCACCCGCACATGGATTTGGGCCAAAACGGGTTTTAAGCATGCACATGCATCTTTTGGTAGACGCGGAGGCAGTTTTCTGCAAAACCACACGATATGCATGCAAATGGTGCGTTTGGCAGAACGCGCACGTGGATTTCTACCAAACGACGTGAAAAGCATGCCGATGCTGCTCTTTTTAGCACCCGCACATGGATTTGTGCCATAACGCGTTCTAAGCATGCACATGCATCTTTTGGTAGACGCGGACGCAGTTTTCCTCAAAACCACACGATATGCATGCAAATGGTGCTTTTGGCAGAACGCGCACGTGGATTTCTACCAAACGACGTGAAAAGCATGCCGATGCTGCTCTTTTTAGCACCCGCACATGGATTTGTGCCAAAACGCGTTTTAAGCATGCACATGCATCTTTTGGCAGACGCGGACGCAGTTTTCTGCAAAACCACACGATATGCATGCAAATGGCGCTTTTGGCAGAACGCGCACGTGGATTTCTACCAAACGACGTGAAAAGCATGCCGATGCTGATCTTTTTAGCACCCTCACATGGATTTGTGCCAAAACGCGTTTTAAGCATGCACATGCATCTTTTGGTAGACGCGGACGCAGTTTTCTGCAAAACCACACGATATGCACGCAAATGGTGCTTTTGGCAGAACGCGCGCGTGCATTTGTACCAAACGACGTGAAAAGCATGCCGATGGTGCTCTTTTTAGCACCCGCACATGGATTTGTGCCAAAACGCGTGTTAAGCATGCACATGCAGCTTTTGGTAGACGCGGACGCAGTTTTCTGCAAAACCACACGATATGCATGCAAATGGTGCTTTTGGCAGAACGCGCACGTGGATTTCCACCAAACGACGTGGAAAGTATGCCGATGCTGCTCTTTTTAGCACCCGCACATGGATTTGTGCCAAAACGCGTTTTAAGCATGCACATGCATCTTTTGGTAGACGCGGACGCAGTTTTCTGCAAAACCACACGATATGCATGCAAATGGCGCTTTTGGCAGAACGCGCACGTGGATTTCTACCAAACGACGTGAAAAGCATGCCGATGCTGATCTTTTTAGCACCCTCACATGGATTTGTGCCAAAACGCGTTTTAAGCATGCACATGCATCTTTTGGTAGACGCGGACGCACTTTTCTGCAAAACCACACGATATGCATGCAAATGGTGCTTTTGGCAGAACGCGCGCGTGGATTTCTACCAAACGACGTGAAAAGCATGCCAATGCTGCTCTTTTTAGCACCCGCCCATGGATTTGTGCCAAAACGCGTTTTAAGCATGCACATGCATCTTTTGGTAGACGCGGACGCACTTATCTGCAAAACCACACGATATGCATGCAAATGGTGCTTTTGGCAGAACGCGCGCGTGGATTTCTACCAAACGACGTGAAAAGCATGCCAATGCTGCTCTTTTTAGCACCCGCACATGGGTTTGTGCCAAAACGCCTTTTAAGCATGCACATGCATCTTTTGGTAGGCGCGGACGCAGTTTTCGGCAAAACCACACGATATGCATGCAAGTGGTGCTTTTGGCAGAACGCGCACGTGGATTTCCACCAAACGACGTGAAAAGCATGCCGATGCTGCTCTTTTTAGCACCCGCACATGGATTTGTGCCAAAACGCCTTTTAAGCATGCACATGCATCTTTTGGTAGGCGCGGACGCAGTTTTCGGCAAAACCACACGATATGCATGCAAGTGGTGCTTTTGGCAGAACGCGCACGTGGATTTCCACCAAACGACGTGAAAAGCATGCCGATGCTGCTCTTTTTAGCACCCGCACATGGATTTGTGCCAAAACGCGTTTTAAGCATGCACATGCATCTTTTGGTAGACGCGGACGCAGTTTTTTTTCAAAACCACACGATATGCATGCAAATGGTGCTTTTGGCAGAACGCGCACGTAGATTTCTACCAAACCACGTGAAAAGCATGCCGATGCTGCTCTTTTTAGCACCCGCACATGGATTTGTGCCAAAACGCGTGTTAAGCATGCACATGCATCTTTTGGTAGACGCGGACGCAGTTTTCTGCAAAACCACACGATATGCATGCAAATGGTGCTTTTGGCAGAACGCGCACGTGGATTTCTACCAAACGACGTGAAAAGCATGCCGATGCTGCTCTTTTTAGCACCCGCACATGGATTTGGGCCAAAACGGGTTTTAAGCATGCACATGCATCTTTTGGTAGACGCGGAGGCAGTTTTCTGCAAAACCACACGATATGCATGCAAATGGTGCTTTTGGCAGAACGCGCACGTGGATTTCTACCAAACGACGTGAAAAGCATGCCGATGCTGCTCTTTTTAGCACCCGCACATGGATTTGTGCCATAACGCGTTCTAAGCATGCACATGCATCTTTTGGTAGGCGCGGACGCAGTTTTCGGCAAAACCACACGATATGCATGCAAGTGGTGCTTTTGGCAGAACGCGCACGTGGATTTCCACCAAACGACGTGAAAAGCATGCCGATGCTGCTCTTTTTAGCACCGGCACATGGATTTGTGCTAAAACGCGTTTTAAGCATGCACATGAATCTTTTGGTAGACGCGGACGCAGTTTTCTGCAAAACCACACGATATGCATGCAAATGGCGCTTTTGGCAGAACGCGCACGTGGATTTCTACCAAACGACGTGAAAAGCATGCCGATGCTGATCTTTTTAGCACCCTCACATGGATTTGTGCCAAAACGCGTTTTAAGCATGCACATGCATCTTTTGGTAGACGCGGACGCAGTTTTCTGCAAAACCACACGATATGCACGCAAATGGTGCTTTTGGCAGAACGCGCGCGTGGATTTGTACCAAACGACGTGAAAAGCATGCCGATGGTGCTCTTTTTAGCACCCGCACATGGATTCGTGCCAAAACGCGTGTTAAGCATGCACATGCATCTTTTGGTAGACGCGGACGCAGTTTTCTGCAAAACCACACGATATGCATGCAAATGGTGCTTTTGGCAGAACGCGCACGTGGATTTCCACCAAACGACGTGGAAAGTATGCCGATGCTGCTCTTTTTAGCACCCGCACATGGATTTGTGCCAAAACGCGTTTTAAGCATGCACATGCATCTTTTGGTAGACGCGGACGCAGTTTTCTGCAAAACCACACGATATGCATGCAAATGGCGCTTTTGGCAGAACGCGCACGTGGATTTCTACCAAACGACGTGAAAAGCATGCCGATGCTGATCTTTTTAGCACCCTCACATGGATTTGTGCCAAAACGCGTTTTAAGCATGCACATGCATCTTTTGGTAGACGCGGACGCACTTATCTGCAAAACCACACGATATGCATGCAAATGGTGCTTTTGGCAGAACGCGCGCGTGGATTTCTACCAAACGACGTGAAAAGCATGCCAATGCTGCTCTTTTTAGCACCCGCACATGGATTTGTGCCAAAACGCCTTTTAAGCATGCACATGCATGTTTTGGTTGGCGCGGACGCAGTTTTCGGCAAAATCACACGATATGCATGCAAGTGGTGCTTTTGGCAGAACGCGCACGTGGATTTCCACCAAACGACGTGAAAAGCATGCCGATGCTGCTCTTTTTAGCACCCGCACATGGATTTGTGCCAAAACGCGTTTTAAGCATGCACATGCCTCTTTTGGTAGACGCGGACGCAGTTTTTTTTCAAAACCACACGATATGCATGCAAATGGTGCTTTTGGCAGAACGCGCACGTGGATTTCTACCAAACCACGTGAAAAGCATGCCGATGCTGCTCTTTTTAGCACCCGCACGTGGATTTGTGCCAAAACGCGTGTTAAGCATGCACATGCATCTTTTGGTAGACGCGGACGCAGTTTTCTGCAAAACCACACGATATGCATGCAAATGGTGCTTTTGGCAGAACGCGCACGTGGATTTCTACTAAACGACGTGAAAAGCATGCCGATGCTGCTCTTTTTAGCACCCGCACATGGATTTGGGCCAAAACGCGTTTTAAGCATGCACATGCATCTTTTGGTAGACGCGGAGGCAGTTTTCTGCAAAATCACACGATATGCATGCAAATGGTGCTTTTGGCAGAACGCGCACGTGGATTTCTACCAAACGACGTGAAAAGCATGCCGATGCTGCTCTTTTTAGCACCCGCACATGGATTTGTGCCATAACGCGTTCTAAGCATGCACATGCATCTTTTGGTAGACGCGGACGCAGTTTTCCTCAAAACCACACGATATGCATGCAAATGGTGCTTTTGGCAGAACGCGCACGTGGATTTCTACCAAACGACGTGAAAAGCATGCCGATGCTGCTCTTTTTAGCACCCGCACATGGATTTGTGCCAAAACGCGTTTTAAGCATGCACATGCATCTTTTGGCAGACGCGGACGCAGTTTTCTGCAAAACCACACGATATGCATGCAAATGGCGCTTTTGGCAGAACGCGCACGTGGATTTCTACCAAACGACGTGAAAAGCATGCCGATGCTGATCTTTTTAGCACCCTCACATGGATTTGTGCCAAAACGCGTTTTAAGCATGCACATGCATCTTTTGGTAGACGCGGACGCAGTTTTCTGCAAAACCACACGATATGCACGCAAATGGTGCTTTTGGCAGAACGCGCGCGTGCATTTGTACCAAACGACGTGAAAAGCATGCCGATGGTGCTCTTTTTAGCACCCGCACATGGATTTGTGCCAAAACGCGTGTTAAGCATGCACATGCATCTTTTGGTAGACGCGGACGCAGTTTTCTGCAAAACCACACGATATGCATGCAAATGGTGCTTTTGGCAGAACGCGCACGTGGATTTCCACCAAACGACGTGGAAAGTATGCCGATGCTGCTCTTTTTAGCACCCGCACATGGATTTGTGCCAAAACGCGTTTTAAGCATGCACATGCATCTTTTGGTAGACGCGGACGCAGTTTTCTGCAAAACCACACGATATGCATGCAAATGGCGCTTTTGGCAGAACGCGCACGTGGATTTCTACCAAACGACGTGAAAAGCATGCCGATGCTGATCTTTTTAGCACCCTCACATGGATTTGTGCCAAAACGCGTTTTAAGCATGCACATGCATCTTTTGGTAGACGCGGACGCACTTTTCTGCAAAACCACACGATATGCATGCAAATGGTGCTTTTGGCAGAACGCGCGCGTGGATTTCTACCAAACGACGTGAAAAGCATGCCAATGCTGCTCTTTTTAGCACCCGCACATGGATTTGTGCCAAAACGCGTTTTAAGCATGCACATGCATCTTTTGGTAGACGCGGACGCACTTATTTTTTTTTATTCAGATACCCTAAAGGCCCTTATGGGCATTACATAGGGGGGGGGGTTAACAACAGGATATGTCAAACACAATTAGGGGGGGAAGGCAATATAGAACACCGTGGTAAAGATCACCGAATACAACAAGAAAATATAAAATGAAAAAAAAGGAAAGAGAATTGCATACATGATGAAAACAACAACAACAACAACAACAACACTCCGTACAAAGCATGTAGATACACTTACAATGCGTCATAGGCATAAAATTCTGCTTTTACCCAACATGCGTAAAACTGCGCTTCAAATTACTAACAAATGAGTCATGATCACGTATAGAAGCAATTTCTTTTGGCAGCTTATTCCAGTGATGAATAGCTAGAAAGAGTGGTGATTGTCGCAGGAGATTCGTACGTGCAAACATGGGACGCACTTTGAAGGGATGGTCGAGGCGGGGAAAAATTTTTTGTGGGGGTTTGATATGGGATGCTGTAAAGGATGACGGGGTATGATACAATCTGTGGAAGTGGGAAAGCAGTGCTAACAGTCGTCGTGTTTGTAGAGACGGTAATTGGAGGGACTCTTTGATAGCCGTGATGCTGGATGTTCTAGAGTATGTTTTAGTGATGAAGCGTGCTGCTTTATTTTGTAAAGATTCCAGCTTGTTTATTAGGTAAGTCTGATTTGGATTCCATATTATGGAAGCGTATTCAATCTTTGAGCGAACTAGAGCTGTGTAAGCTAATAATTTAGTTGACTCATTTGCTAAATACAAATTTCGCCTAATGAATCCAAGTGTTTTATTTGCTTTCGAAATTATTTCATCAATGTGATCATTCCATGTAAGGTTAGAAGTTAAATGGACTCCCAAATATTTTAATGTAGACACATTCTCTATGCATATGCTGTTCATAAAATATGAACTTAAGTGAACGTTACTGGCTCTGCTAAATGTCATTGTTTTAGTTTTAGAAACATTAATTTCCATTTGCCATTGCTCGCACCAATGTGAAATTTTGTTTAGGTCGGCCTGTAAAATATTAGTGTCTTCAGAGGTGATAATTTGTCTGTAAAGAACGCAGTCATCTGCAAACAATCGAACTGTTGAGGTCAGGTTGTTACTGATGTCATTAATGTAAATTAAGAATAAGATTGGGCCAAGTACGGATCCCTGAGGAACGCCAGATTTAACTTGTGCTAAAGCGGAAAAGTGATCATTTACGGAAACAAATTGGTAGCGATTGGTTAAAAAACTTGAGATCCAATTTATAATTTTACCATGTATGTTAAGCCGGCTAAGTTTCATCATTAAGCGAGAATGGGGAACTTTATCGAATGCTTTCTTGAAGTCAATAAATATGGCATCGATTTTTATGGAATCGTGAACAGCTTGATGAAGATCAGTTATAAGTTCAAAAAGCTGTGTTTCACAAGAGCGTCCTTTCTGAAATCCATGTTGATTGTTAGAAAAGAAGTTATGTTCAGATAAATATTTCATAACTGCGGAAGATATGATATGCTCAAGTAATTTACATGGAATACTAGTCAAGGATATAGGTCTATAGTTTGAGGGCATTGATCGGTCACCTGATTTATAAATGGGAGTGATACGACCGACCTTCCAGTCATCTGGTACAATTCCTGTATCTATTGATTGCTGGAAAAGGGCGGCTAATACGGGAGATATTATAGGTTTAGTCATTTTAAGCATCTTTGTGCAGATGCCGTCTGGACCTGGCGCTGAGTTATTCGAAAGTCGATCGATGGCCGATTCTATTCCCTCTGGTGTAATTATGAGATCATTCATAGATGAGTTAATTGAAGGAAACGTAAGGTCAGGTGGAATTGGATTTTCGTTTGTGAATACAGAGCTGAAAAACGAGTTTAATTCAGTCGCAGCTTCAGATGGTGAGAGTAGCTCACCGTTATTAATGATTGGTATAGTGGATTGAGCAAAACCACACGATATGCATGCAAATGGTGCTTTTGGCAGAACGCGCGCGTGGATTTCTACCAAACGACGTGAAAAGCATGCCAATGCTGCTCTTTTTAGCACCCGCACATGGGTTTGTGCCAAAACGCCTTTTAAGCATGCACATGCATCTTTTGGTAGGCGCGGACGCAGTTTTCGGCAAAACCACACGATATGCATGCAAGTGGTGCTTTTGGCAGAACGCGCACGTGGATTTCCACCAAACGACGTGAAAAGCATGCCGATGCTGCTCTTTTTAGCACCCGCACATGGATTTGTGCCAAAACGCGTTTTAAGCATGCACATGCATCTTTTGGTAGACGCGGACGCAGTTTTTTTTCAAAACCACACGATATGCATGCAAATGGTGCTTTTGGCAGAACGCGCACGTGGATTTCGACCAAACCACGTGAAAAGCATGCCGATGCTGCTCTTTTTAGCACCCGCACATGGATTTGTGCCAAAACGCGTGTTAAGCATGCACATGCATCTTTTGGTAGACGCGGACGCAGTTTTCTGCAAAACCACACGATATGCATGCAAATGGTGCTTTTGGCAGAACGCGCACGTGGATTTCTACCAAACGACGTGAAAAGCATGCCGATGCTGCTCTTTTTAGCACCCGCACATGGATTTGGGCCAAAACGCGTTTTAAGCATGCACATGCATCTTTTGGTAGACGCGGAGGCAGTTTTCTGCAAAACCACACGATATGCATGCAAATGGTGCTTTTGGCAGAACGCGCACGTGGATTTCTACCAAACGACGTGAAAAGCATGCCGATGCTGCTCTTTTTAGCACCCGCACATGGATTTGTGCCAAAACGCGTTTTAAGCATGCACATGCATCTTTTGGTAGACGCGGACGCACTTATCTGCAAAACCACACGATATGCATGCAAATGGTGCTTTTGGCAGAACGCGCGCGTGGATTTCTACCAAACGACGTGAAAAGCATGCCAATGCTGCTCTTTTTAGCACCGGCACATGGATTTGTGCCAAAACGCCTTTTAAGCATGCACATGCATCTTTTGGTAGGCGCGGACGCAGTTTTCGGCAAAACCACACGATATGCATGCAAGTGGTGCTTTTGGCAGAACGCGCACGTGGATTTCCACCAAACGACGTGAAAAGCATGCCGATGCTGCTCTTTTTAGCACCCGCACATGGATTTGTGCCAAAACGCGTTTTAAGCATGCACATGCATCTTTTGGTAGACGCGGACGCAGTTTTTTTTCAAAACCACACGATATGCATGCAAATGGTGCTTTTGGCAGAACGCGCACGTGGATTTCTACCAAACCACGTGAAAAGCATGCCGATGCTGCTCTTTTTAGCACCCGCACATGGATTTGTGCCAAAACGCGTTTTAAGCATGCACATGCATCTTTTGGTAGACGCGGACGCAGTTTTCTGCAAAACCACACGATATGCATGCAAATGGCGCTTTTGGCAGAACGCGCACGTGGATTTCTACCAAACGACGTGAAAAGCATGCCGATGCTGCTCTTTTTAGCACCCGCACATGGATTTGTGCCAAAACGCGTTTTAAGCATGCACATGCATCTTTTGGTAGACGCGGACGCAGTTTTCTGCAAAACCACACGATATACATGCAAATGGTGCTTTTGGCAGAACGCGCACGTGGATTTCTACCAAACGACGTGAAAAGCATGCCGATGCTGCTCTTTTTAGCACCCGGACATGGATTTGTGCCAAAACGCGTTTTAAGCATGCACATGCATCTTTTGGTAGACGCGGACGCACTTATCTGCAAAACCACACGATATGCATGCAAATGGTGCTTTTGGCAGAACGCGCGCGTGGATTTCTACCAAACGACGTGAAAAGCATGCCAATGCTGCTCTTTTAGCACCCGCACATGGATTTGTGCCAAAACGCCTTTTAAGCATGCACATGCATCTTTTGGTAGGCGCGGACGCGGTTTTCGGCAAAACCACACGATATGCATGCAAGTGGTGCTTTTGGCAGAACGCGCACGTGGATTTCCACCAAACGACGTGAAAAGCATGCCGATGCTGCTCTTTTTAGCACCCGCACATGGATTTGTGCCAAAACGCGTTTTAAGCATGCACATGCATCTTTTGGTAGACGCGGACGCAGTTTTTTTTCAAAACCACACGATATGCATGCAAATGGTGCTTTTGGCAGAACGCGCACGTGGATTTCTACCAAACCACGTGAAAAGCATGCCGATGCTGCTCTTTTTAGCACCCGCACATGGATTTGTGCCAAAACGCGTGTTAAGCATGCACATGCATCTTTTGGTAGACGCGGACGCAGTTTTCTGCAAAACCACACGATATGCATGCAAATGGTGCTTTTGGCAGAACGCGCACGTGGATTTCTACCAAACGACGTGAAAAGCATGCCGATGCTGCTCTTTTTAGCACCCGCACATGGATTTGGGCCAAAACGGGTTTTAAGCATGCACATGCATCTTTTGGTAGACGCGGAGGCAGTTTTCTGCAAAACCACACGATATGCATGCAAATGGTGCTTTTGGCAGAACGCGCACGTGGATTTCTACCAAACGACGTGAAAAGCATGCCGATGCTGCTCTTTTTAGCACCCGCACATGGATTTGTGCCAAAACGCGTGTTAAGCATGCACATGCAGCTTTTGGTAGACGCGGACGCAGTTTTCTGCAAAACCACACGATATGCATGCAAATGGTGCTTTTGGCAGAACGCGCACGTGGATTTCCACCAAACGACGTGGAAAGTATGCCGATGCTGCTCTTTTTAGCACCCGCACATGGATTTGTGCCAAAACGCGTTTTAAGCATGCACATGCATCTTTTGGTAGACGCGGACGCAGTTTTCTGCAAAACCACACGATATGCATGCAAATGGCGCTTTTGGCAGAACGCGCACGTGGATTTCTACCAAACGACGTGAAAAGCATGCCGATGCTGATCTTTTTAGCACCCTCACATGGATTTGTGCCAAAACGCGTTTTAAGCATGCACATGCATCTTTTGGTAGACGCGGACGCACTTTTCTGCAAAACCACACGATATGCATGCAAATGGTGCTTTTGGCAGAACGCGCGCGTGGATTTCTACCAAACGACGTGAAAAGCATGCCAATGCTGCTCTTTTTAGCACCCGCACATGGATTTGTGCCAAAACGCGTTTTAAGCATGCACATGCATCTTTTGGTAGACGCGGACGCACTTATCTGCAAAACCACACGATATGCATGCAAATGGTGCTTTTGGCAGAACGCGCGCGTGGATTTCTACCAAACGACGTGAAAAGCATGCCAATGCTGCTCTTTTTAGCACCCGCACATGGGTTTGTGCCAAAACGCCTTTTAAGCATGCACATGCATCTTTTGGTAGGCGCGGACGCAGTTTTCGGCAAAACCACACGATATGCATGCAAGTGGGGCTTTTGGCAGAACGCGCACGTGGATTTCCACCAAACGACGTGAAAAGCATGCCGATGCTGCTCTTTTTAGCACCCGCACATGGATTTGTGCCAAAACGCGTTTTAAGCATGCACATGCATCTTTTGGTAGACGCGGACGCAGTTTTTTTTCAAAACCACACGATATGCATGCAAATGGTGCTTTTGGCAGAACGCGCACGTGGATTTCTACCAAACCACGTGAAAAGCATGCCGATGCTGCTCTTTTTAGCACCCGCACATGGATTTGTGCCAAAACGCGTGTTAAGCATGCACATGCATCTTTTGGTAGACGCGGACGCAGTTTTCTGCAAAACCACACGATATGCATGCAAATGGTGCTTTTCGCAGAACGCGCACGTGGATTTCTACCAAACGACGTGAAAAGCATGCCGATGCTGCTCTTTTTAGCACCCGCACATGGATTTGGGCCAAAACGCGTTTTAAGCATGCACATGCATCTTTTGGTAGACGCGGAGGCAGTTTTCTGCAAAACCACACGATATGCATGCAAATGGTGCTTTTGGCAGAACGCGCACGTGGATTTCTACCAAACGACGTGAAAAGCATGCCGATGCTGCTCTTTTTAGCACCCGCACATGGATTTGTGCCATAACGCGTTCTAAGCATGCACATGCATCTTTTGGTAGACGCGGACGCAGTTTTCCTCAAAACCACACGATATGCATGCAAATGGTGCTTTTGGCAGAACGCGCACGGGGATTTCTACCAAACGACGTGAAAAGCATGCCGATGCTGCTCTTTTTAGCACCCGCACATGGATTTGTGCCAAAACGCGTTTTAAGCATGCACATGCATCTTTTGGTAGACGCGGACGCAGTTTTCTGCAAAACCACACGATATGCATGCAAATGGCGCTTTTGGCAGAACGCGCACGTGGATTTCTACCAAACGACGTGAAAAGCATGCCGATGCTGCTCTTTTTAGCACCCGCACATGGATTTGTGCCAAAACGCGTTTTAAGCATGCACATGCATCTTTTGGTAGACGCGGACGCAGTTTTCTGCAAAACCACACGATATACATGCAAATGGTGCTTTTGGCAGAACGCGCACGTGGATTTCTACCAAACGACGTGAAAAGCATGCCGATGCTGCTCTTTTTAGCACCCGCACATGGATTTGTGCCAAAACGCGTTTTAAGCATGCACATGCATGTTTTGGTAGACGCGGACGCAGTTTTCTGCAAAACCACACGATATGCATGCAAATGGTGCTTTTGGCAGAACGCGCACGTGGATTTCTACCAAACGACGTGAAAAGCATGCCGATGCTTCTCTTTTTAGCACCCGCACATGGATTTGTGCCAAAACGCGTTTTAAGCATGCACATGCATCTTTTGGTAGACGCGGACGCAGTTTTCTGCAAAACCGCACGATATGCATGCAAATGGTGCTTTTGGCAGAACGCGCACGTGGATTTCTACCAAACGACGTGAAAAGCATGCCGATGCTGCTCTTTTTAGCACCCGCACATGGATTTGTGCCAAAACGCGTTTTAAGCATGCACATGCATCTTTTGGTAGACGCGGACGCAGTTTTCGGCAAAACCACACGATATGCATGCAAATGGTGCTTTTGGCAGAACGCGCGCGTGTATTTCTACCAAACGACGTGAAAAGCATGCCGATGGTGCTCTTTTTAGCACCCGAACATGGATTTGTGCCAAAACGCGTGTTAAGCATGCACATGCATCTTTTGGTAGACGCGGACGCAGTTTTCTGCAAAACCACACGATATGCATGCAAATGGTGCTTTTGGCAGAACGCGCACGTGGATTTCTACCAAACGACGTGAAAAGCCTGCCGATGCTGCTCTTTTTAGCCCCGGCACATGGATTTGTGCTAAAACGCGTTTTAAGCATGCACATGCATCTTTTGGTAGACGCGGACGCACTTTTCTGCAAAACCACACGATATGCATGCAAATGGTGCTTTTGGCAGAACGCGCACGTGGATTTCTACCAAACGACGTGAAAAGCATGCCGATGCTGCTCTTTTTAGCACCCGCACATGGATTTGTGCCAAAACGCGTTTTAAGCATGCACATGCATCTTTTGGTAGACGCGGACGCAGTTTTCTGCAAAACCGCACGATATGCATGCAAATGGTGCTTTTGGCAGAACGCGCACGTGGATTTCTACCAAACGACGTGAAAAGCATGCCGATGCTGCTCTTTTTAGCACCCGCACATGGATTTGTGCCAAAACGCGTTTTAAGCATGCACATGCATCTTTTGGTAGACGCGGACGCAGTTTTCGGCAAAACCACACGATATGCATGCAAATGGTGCTTTTGGCAGAACGCGCACGTGGATTTCCACCAAACGACGTGAAAAGTATGCCGATGCTGCTCTTTTTAGCACCCGCACATGGATTTGTGCCAAAACGCGTTTTAAGCATGCACATGCATCTTTTGGTAGACGCGGACGCAGTTTTCTGCAAAACCACACGATATGCATGCAAATGGCGCTTTTGGCAGAACGCGCACGTGGATTTCTACCAAACGACGTGAAAAGCATGCCGATGCTGATCTTTTTAGCACCCTCCCATGGATTTGTGCCAAAACGCGTTTTAAGCATGCACATGCATCTTTTGGTAGACGCGGACGCACTTTTCTGCAAAACCACACGATATGCATGCAAATGGTGCTTTTGGCAGAACGCGCGCGTGGATTTCTACCAAACGACGTGAAAAGCATGCCAATGCTGCTCTTTTTAGCACCCGCACATGGATTTGTGCCAAAACGCGTTTTAAGCATGCACATGCATCTTTTGGTAGACGCGGACGCACTTTTCTGCAAAACCACACGATATGCATGCAAATGGTGCTTTTGGCAGAACGCGCGCGTGGATTTCTACCAAACGACGTGAAAAGCATGCCAATGCTGCTCTTTTTAGCACCCGCACATGGATTTGTGCCAAAACGCGTTTTAAGCATGCACATGCATCTTTTGGTAGACGCGGACGCAGTTTTCGGCAAAACCACACGATATGCATGCAAGTGGTGCTTTTGGCAGAACGCGCATGTGGATTTCCACCAAACGACGTGAAAAGCATGCCGATGCTGCTCTTTTTAGCACCCGCACATGGATTTGTGCCAAAACGCGTTTCAAGCATGTACATGCATCTTTTGGTAGACGCGGACGCAGTTTTCTGCAAAACCACACGATATGCGTGCAAATGGCGCTTTTGGCAGAACGCGCACGTGGATGTCTACCAAACGACGTGAAAAGCATGCCGATGCTGATCTTTTTAGCACCCTCACATGGATTTGTGCCAAAACGCGTTTTAAGCATGCACATGCATCTTTTGGTAGACGCGGACGCACTTTTCTGCAAAACCACACGATATGCATGCAAATGGTGCTTTTGGCAGAACGCGCGCGTGGATTTCTACCAAACGACGTGAAAAGCATGCCGATGCTGCTCTTTTTAGCACCCGCACATGGATTTGTGCCAAAACGCGTGTTAAGCATGCACATGCATCTTTTGGTAGACGCGGACGCAGTTTTCTGCAAAACCACACGATATGCATGCAAATGGTGCTTTTGGCAGAACGCGCACGTGGATTTCTACCAAACGACGTGAAAAGCCTGCCGATGCTGCTCTTTTTAGCACCGGCACATGGATTTGTGCTAAAACGCGTTTTAAGCATGCACATGCATCTTTTGGTAGACGCGGACGCACTTTTCTGCAAAACCACACGATATGCATGCAAATGGTGCTTTTGGCAGAACGCGCACGTGGATTTCTATCAAACGACGTGAAAAGCATGCCGATGCTGCTCTTTTTAGCACCGGCACATGGATTTGTGCCAAAACGCGTTTTAAGCATGCACATGCATCTTTTGGTAGACGCGGACGCAGTTTTCTGCAAAACCGCACGATATGCATGCAAATGGTGCTTTTGGCAGAACGCGCACGTGGATTTCTACCAAACGACGTGAAAAGCATGCCGATGCTGCACTTTTTAGCACCGGCACATGGATTTGTGCTAAAACGCGTTTTAAGCATGCACATGCATCTTTTGGTAGACGCGGACGCAGTTTTCTGCAAAAGCACACGATATGCATGCAAATGGCGCTTTTGGCAGAACGCGCACGTGGATTTCTACCAAACGACGTGAAAAGCATGCCGATGCTGCTCTTTTTAGCACCGGCACATGGATTTTTGCTAAAACGCGTTTTAAGCATGCACATGCATCTTTTGGTAGACGCGGACGCAGTTTTCTGCAAAACCACACGATATGCATGCAAATGGCGCTTTTGGCAGAACGCGCACGTGGATTTCTACCAAACGACGTGAAAAGCATGCCGATGCTGATCTTTTTAGCACCCTCACATGGATTTGTGCCAAAACGCGTTTTAAGCATGCACATGCATCTTTTGGTAGACGCGGACGCAGTTTTCTGCAAAACCACACGATATGCACGCAAATGGTGCTTTTGGCAGAACGCGCGCGTGGATTTGTACCAAACGACGTGAAAAGCATGCCGATGGTGCTCTTTTTAGCACCCGCACATGGATTTGTGCCAAAAAGCGTGTTAAGCATGCACATGCATCTTTTGGTAGACGCGGACGCAGTTTTCTGCAAAACCACACGATATGCATGCAAATGGTGCTTTTGGCAGAACGCGCACGTGGATTTCCACCAAACGACGTGGAAAGTATGCCGATGCTGCTCTTTTTAGCACCCGCACATGGATTTGTGCCAAAACGCGTTTTAAGCATGCACATGCATCTTTTGGTAGACGCGGACGCAGTTTTCTGCAAAACCACACGATATGCATGCAAATGGTGCTTTTGGCAGAACGCGCACGTGGATTTCTACCAAACGACGTGAAAAGCATGCCGATGCTGCACTTTTTAGCACCGGCACATGGATTTGTGCTAAAACGCGTTTTAAGCATGCACATGCATCTTTTGGCAGACGCGGACGCAGTTTTCTGCAAAACCACACGATATGCATGCAAATGGCGCTTTTGGCAGAACGCGCACGTGGATTTCTACCAAACGACGTGAAAAGCATGCCGATGCTGCTCTTTTTAGCACCCGCACATGGATTTGTGCCAAAACGCGTTTTAAGCATGCACATGCATCTTTTGGTAGACGCGGACGCAGTTTTCTGCAAAACCGCACGATATGCATGCAAATGGTGCTTTTGGCAGAACGCGCACGTGGATTTCTACCAAACGACGTGAAAAGCATGCCGATGCTGCTCTTTTTAGCACCCGCACATGGATTTGTGCCAAAACGCGTTTTAAGCATGCACATGCATCTTTTGGTAGACGCGGACGCAGTTTTCGGCAAAACCACACGATATGCATGCAAATGGTGCTTTTGGCAGAACGCGCACGTGGATTTCCACCAAACGACGTGAAAAGTATGCCGATGCTGCTCTTTTTAGCACCCGCACATGGATTTGTGCCAAAACGCGTTTTAAGCATGCACATGCATCTTTTGGTAGACGCGGACGCAGTTTTCTGCAAAACCACACGATATGCATGCAAATGGCGCTTTTGGCAGAACGCGCACGTGGATTTCTACCAAACGACGTGAAAAGCATGCCGATGCTGATCTTTTTTAGCACCCTCCCATGGATTTGTGCCAAAACGCGTTTTAAGCATGCACATGCATCTTTTGGTAGACGCGGACGCACTTTTCTGCAAAACCACACGATATGCATGCAAATGGTGCTTTTGGCAGAACGCGCGCGTGGATTTCTACCAAACGACGTGAAAAGCATGCCAATGCTGCTCTTTTTAGCACCCGCACATGGATTTGTGCCAAAACGCGTTTAAGCATGCACATGCATCTTTTGGTAGACGCGGACGCACTTTTCTGCAAAACCACACGATATGCATGCAAATGGTGCTTTTGGCAGAACGCGCGCGTGGATTTCTACCAAACGACGTGAAAAGCATGCCAATGCTGCTCTTTTTAGCACCCGCACATGGATTTGTGCCAAAACGCGTTTTAAGCATGCACATGCATCTTTTGGTAGACGCGGACGCAGTTTTCGGCAAAACCACACGATATGCATGCAAGTGGTGCTTTTGGCAGAACGCGCATGTGGATTTCCACCAAACGACGTGAAAAGCATGCCGATGCTGCTCTTTTTAGCACCCGCACATGGATTTGTGCCAAAACGCGTTTCAAGCATGTACATGCATCTTTTGGTAGACGCGGACGCAGTTTTCTGCAAAACCACACGATATGCGTGCAAATGGCGCTTTTGGCAGAACGCGCACGTGGATGTCTACCAAACGACGTGAAAAGCATGCCGATGCTGATCTTTTTAGCACCCTCACATGGATTTGTGCCAAAACGCGTTTTAAGCATGCACATGCATCTTTTGGTAGACGCGGACGCACTTTTCTGCAAAACCACACGATATGCATGCAAATGGTGCTTTTGGCAGAACGCGCGCGTGGATTTCTACCAAACGACGTGAAAAGCATGCCGATGCTGCTCTTTTTAGCACCCGCACATGGATTTGTGCCAAAACGCGTGTTAAGCATGCACATGCATCTTTTGGTAGACGCGGACGCAGTTTTCTGCAAAACCACACGATATGCATGCAAATGGTGCTTTTGGCAGAACGCGCACGTGGATTTCTACCAAACGACGTGAAAAGCCTGCCGATGCTGCTCTTTTTAGCACCGGCACATGGATTTGTGCTAAAACGCGTTTTAAGCATGCACATGCATCTTTTGGTAGACGCGGACGCACTTTTCTGCAAAACCACACGATATGCATGCAAATGGTGCTTTTGGCAGAACGCGCACGTGGATTTCTATCAAACGACGTGAAAAGCATGCCGATGCTGCTCTTTTTAGCACCGGCACATGGATTTGTGCCAAAACGCGTTTTAAGCATGCACATGCATCTTTTGGTAGACGCGGACGCAGTTTTCTGCAAAACCGCACGATATGCATGCAAATGGTGCTTTTGGCAGAACGCGCACGTGGATTTCTACCAAACGACGTGAAAAGCATGCCGATGCTGCACTTTTTAGCACCGGCACATGGATTTGTGCTAAAACGCGTTTTAAGCATGCACATGCATCTTTTGGTAGACGCGGACGCAGTTTTCTGCAAAAGCACACGATATGCATGCAAATGGCGCTTTTGGCAGAACGCGCACGTGGATTTCTACCAAACGACGTGAAAAGCATGCCGATGCTGCTCTTTTTAGCACCGGCACATGGATTTTTGCTAAAACGCGTTTTAAGCATGCACATGCATCTTTTGGTAGACGCGGACGCAGTTTTCTGCAAAACCACACGATATGCATGCAAATGGCGCTTTTGGCAGAACGCGCACGTGGATTTCTACCAAACGACGTGAAAAGCATGCCGATGCTGATCTTTTTAGCACCCTCACATGGATTTGTGCCAAAACGCGTTTTAAGCATGCACATGCATCTTTTGGTAGACGCGGACGCAGTTTTCTGCAAAACCACACGATATGCACGCAAATGGTGCTTTTGGCAGAACGCGCGCGTGGATTTGTACCAAACGACGTGAAAAGCATGCCGATGGTGCTCTTTTTAGCACCCGCACATGGATTTGTGCCAAAAAGCGTGTTAAGCATGCACATGCATCTTTTGGTAGACGCGGACGCAGTTTTCTGCAAAACCACACGATATGCATGCAAATGGTGCTTTTGGCAGAACGCGCACGTGGATTTCCACCAAACGACGTGGAAAGTATGCCGATGCTGCTCTTTTTAGCACCCGCACATGGATTTGTGCCAAAACGCGTTTTAAGCATGCACATGCATCTTTTGGTAGACGCGGACGCAGTTTTCTGCAAAACCACACGATATGAATGCAAATGGTGCTTTTGGCAGAACGCGCACGTGGATTTCTACCAAACGACGTGAAAAGCATGCCGATGCTGCACTTTTTAGCACCGGCACATGGATTTGTGCTAAAACGCGTTTTAAGCATGCACATGCATCTTTTGGCAGACGCGGACGCAGTTTTCTGCAAAACCACACGATATGCATGCAAATGGCGCTTTTGGCAGAACGCGCACGTGGATTTCTACCAAACGACGTGAAAAGCATGCCGATGCTGCTCTTTTTAGCACCGGCACATGGATTTGTGCTAAAACGCGTTTTAAGCATGCACATGCATCTTTTGGTAGACGCGGACGCAGTTTTCTGCAAAACCACACGATATGCATGCAAATGGCGCTTTTGGCAGAACGCGCACGTGGATTTCTACCAAACGACGTGAAAAGCATGCCGATGCTGATCTTTTTAGCACCCTCACATGGATTTGTGCCAAAACGCGTTTTAAGCATGCACATGCATCTTTTGGTAGACGCGGACGCAGTTTTCTGCAAAACCACACGATATGCACGCAAATGGTGCTTTTGGCAGAACGCGCGCGTGGATTTGTACCAAACGACGTGAAAAGCATGCCGATGGTGCTCTTTTTAGCACCCGCACATGGATTTGTGCCAAAACGCGTGTTAAGCATGCACATGCATCTTTTGGTAGACGCGGACGCAGTTTTCTGCAAAACCACACGATATGCATGCAAATGGTGCTTTTGGCAGAACGCGCACGTGGATTTCCACCAAACGACGTGGAAAGTATGCCGATGCTGCTCTTTTTAGCACCCGCACATGGATTTGTGCCAAAACGCGTTTTAAGCATGCACATGCATCTTTTGGTAGACGCGGACGCAGTTTTCTGCAAAACCACACGATATGCATGCAAATGGCGCTTTTGGCAGAACGCGCAAGTGGATTTCTACCAAACGACGTGAAAAGCATGCCGATGCTGATCTTTTTAGCACCCTCACATGGATTTGTGCCAAAACGCGTTTTAAGCATGCACATGCATCTTTTGGTAGACGCGGACGCACTTTTCTGCAAAACCACACGATATGCATGCAAATGGTGCTTTTGGCAGAACGCGCGCGTGGATTTCTACCAAACGACGTGAAAAGCATGCCAATGCTGCTCTTTTTAGCACCCGCACATGGATTTGTGCCAAAACGCGTTTTAAGCATGCACATGCATCTTTTGGTAGACGCGGACGCACTTATCTGCAAAACCACACGATATGCATGCAAATGGTGCTTTTGGCAGAACGCGCGCGTGGATTTCTACCAAACGACGTGAAAAGCATGCCAATGCTGCTCTTTTTAGCACCCGCACATGGATTTGTGCCAAAACGCCTTTTAAGCATGCACATGCATCTTTTGGTAGGCGCGGACGCAGTTTTCGGCAAAACCACACGATATGCATGCAAGTGGTGCTTTTGGCAGAACGCGCACGTGGATTTCCACCAAACGACGTGAAAAGCATGCCGATGCTGCTCTTTTTAGCACCCGCACATGGATTTGTGCCAAAACGCGTTTTAAGCATGTACATGCATCTTTTGGTAGACGCGGACGCAGTTTTCTGCAAAACCACACGATATGCGTGCAAATGGCGCTTTTGGCAGAACGCGCACGTGGATTTCTACCAAACGACGTGAAAAGCATGCCGATGCTGCTCTTTTTAGCACCCGCACATGGATTTGTGCCAAAACGTGTTTTAAGCATGCACATGCATCTTTTGGTAGACGCGGACGCAGTTTTCTGCAAAACCACACGATATGCATGCAAATGGCGCTTTTGGCAGAACGCGCACGTGGATTTCTACCAAACGACGTGAAAAGCATGCCGATGCTGCTCTTTTTAGCACCCGCACATGGATTTGTGCCAAAACGCGTTTTAAGCATGCACATGCATCTTTTGGTAGACGCGGACGCAGTTTTCTGCAAAACCACACGATATACATGCAAATGGTGCTTTTGGCAGAACGCGCACGTGGATTTCTACCAAACGACGTGAAAAGCATGCCGATGCTGCTCTTTTTAGCACCCGCACATGGATTTGTGCCAAAACGCGTTTTAAGCATGCACATTCATCTTTTGGTAGACGCGGACGCAGTTTTCTGCAAAACCACACGATATGCATGCAAATGGCGCTTTTGGCAGAAAGCGCACGTGGATTTCTACCAAACGACGTGAAAAGCATGCCGATGCTGCTCTTTTTAGCACCCGCACATGGATTTGTGCCAAAACGCGTTTTAAGCATGCACATGCATCTTTTGGTAGACGCGGACGCAGTTTTCTGCAAAACCACACGATATACATGCAAATGGTGCTTTTGGCAGAACGCGCACGTGGATTTCTACCAAACGACGTGAAAAGCATGCCGATGCTGCTCTTTTTAGCACCCGCACATGGATTTGTGCCAAAACGCGTTTTAAGCATGCACATGCATCTTTTGGTAGACGCGGACGCAGTTTTCTGCAAAACCACACGATATGCATGCAAATGGTGCTTTTGGCAGAACGCGCACGTGGATTTCTACCAAACGACGTGAAAAGCATGCCGATGCTTCTCTTTTTAGCACCCGCACATGGATTTGTGCCAAAACGCGTTTTAAGCATGCACATGCATCTTTTGGTAGACGCGGACGCAGTTTTCTGCAAAACCGCACGATATGCATGCAAATGGTGCTTTTGGCAGAACGCGCACGTGGATTTCTACCAAACGACGTGAAAAGCATGCCGATGCTGCTCTTTTTAGCACCCGCACATGGATTTGTGCCAAAACGCGTTTTAAGCATGCACATGCATCTTTTGGTAGACGCGGACGCAGTTTTCGGCAAAACCACACGATATGCATGCAAATGGTGCTTTTGGCAGAACGCGCGCGTGTATGTCTACCAAACGACGTGAAAAGCATGCCGATGCTGCTCTTTTTAGCACCCGAACATGGGTTTGTGCCAAAACGCGTGTTAAGCATGCACATGCATCTTTTGGTAGACGCGGACGCAGTTTTCTGCAAAACCACACGATATGCATGCAAATGGTGCTTTTGGCAGAACGCGCACGTGGATTTCTACCAAACGACGTGAAAAGCCTGCCGATGCTGCTCTTTTTAGCCCCGGCACATGGATTTGTGCTAAAACGCGTTTTAAGCATGCACATGCATCTTTTGGTAGACGCGGACGCACTTTTCTGCAAAACCACACGATATGCATGCAAATGGTGCTTTTGGCAGAACGCGCACGTGGATTTCTACCAAACGACGTGAAAAGCATGCCGATGCTGCTCTTTTTAGCACCCGCACATGGATTTGTGCCAAAACGCGTTTTAAGCATGCACATGCATGTTTTGGTAGACGCGGACGCAGTTTTCTGCAAAACCGCACGATATGCATGCAAATGGTTCTTTTGGCAGAACGCGCACGTGGATTTCTACCAAACGACGTGAAAAGCATGCCGATGCTGCTCTTTTTAGCACCCGAACATGGATTTGTGCCAAAACGCGTGTTAAGCATGCACATGCTTCTTTTGGTAGACGCGGACGCAGTTTTCGGCAAAACCACACGATATGCATGCAAATGGTGCTTTTGGCAGAACGCGCGCGTGTATTTCTACCAAACGACGTGAAAAGCATGCCGATGCTGCTCTTTTTAGCACCCGAACATGGATTTGTGCCAAAACGCGTGTTAAGCATGCACATGCATCTTTTGGTAGACGCGGACGCAGTTTTCTGCAAAACCACACGATATGCATGCAAATGGTGCTTTTGGCAGAACGCGCACGTGGATTTCTACCAAACGACGTGAAAAGCCTGCCGATGCTGCTCTTTTTAGCCCCGGCACATGGATTTGTGCTAAAACGCGTTTTAAGCATGCACATGCATCTTTTGGTAGACGCGGACGCACTTTTCTGCAAAACCACACGATATGCATGCAAATGGTGCTTTTGGCAGAACGCGCACGTGGATTTCTACCAAACGACGTGAAAAGCATGCCGATGCTGCTCTTTTTAGCACCCGCACATGGATTTGTGCCAAAACGCGTTTTAAGCATGCACATGCATCTTTTGGTAGACGCGGACGCAGTTTTCTGCAAAACCACACGATATGCATGCAAATGGTGCTTTTGGCAGAACGCGCACGTGGATTTCTACCAAACGACGTGAAAAGCATGCCAATGCTGCTCTTTTTAGCACCCGCACATGGATTTGTGCCAAAACGCCTTTTAAGCATGCACATGCATCTTTTGGTAGGCGCGGACGCAGTTTTCGGCAAAACCACACGATATGCATGCAAGTGGTGCTTTTGGCAGAACGCGCACGTGGATTTCCACCAAACGACGTGAAAAGCATGCCGATGCTGCTCTTTTTAGCACCCGCACATGGATTTGTGCCAAAACGCGTTTTAAGCATGTACATGCATCTTTTGGTAGACGCGGACGCAGTTTTCTGCAAAACCACACGATATGCGTGCAAATGGCGCTTTTGGCAGAACGCGCACGTGGATTTCTACCAAACGACGTGAAAAGCATGCCGATGCTGCTCTTTTTAGCACCCGCACATGGATTTGTGCCAAAACGCATTTTAAGCATGCACATGCATCTTTTGGTAGACGCGGACGCAGTTTTCTGCAAAACCACACGATATGCATGCAAATGGCGCTTTTGGCAGAACGCGCACGTGGATTTCTACCAAACGACGTGAAAAGCATGCCGATGCTGCTCTTTTTAGCACCCGCACATGGATTTGTGCCAAAACGCGTTTTAAGCATGCACATGCATCTTTTGGTAGACGCGGACGCAGTTTTCTGCAAAACCACACGATATACATGCAAATGGTGCTTTTGGCAGAACGCGCACGTGGATTTCTACCAAACGACGTGAAAAGCATGCCGATGCTGCTCTTTTTAGCACCCGCACATGGATTTGTGCCAAAACGCGTTTTAAGCATGCACATGCATCTTTTGGTAGACGCGGACGCAGTTTTCTGCAAAACAGCACGATATGCATGCAAATGGCGCTTTTGGCAGAACGCGCACGTGGATTTCTACCAAACGACGTGAAAAGCATGCCGATGCTGCTCTTTTTAGCACCCGCACATGGATTTGTGCCAAAAACGCGTTTTAAGCATGCACATGCATCTTTTGGTAGACGCGGACGCAGTTTTTCTGCAAAACCACACGATATACATGCAAATGGTGCTTTTGGCAGAACGCGCACGTGGATTTCTACCAAACGACGTGAAAAGCATGCCGATGCTGCTCTTTTTAGCACCCCGCACATGGATTTGTGCCAAAACGCGTTTTAAGCATGCACATGCATCTTTTGGTAGACGCGGACGCAGTTTTCTGCAAAACCACACGATATGCATGCAAATGGTGCTTTTGGCAGAACGCGCACGTGGATTTCTACCAAACGACGTGAAAAGCATGCCGATGCTTCTCTTTTTAGCACCCGCACATGGATTTGTGCCAAAACGCGTTTTAAGCATGCACATGCATCTTTTGGTAGACGCGGACGCAGTTTTCTGCAAAACCGCACGATATGCATGCAAATGGTGCTTTTGGCAGAACGCGCACGTGGATTTCTACCAAACGACGTGAAAAGCATGCCGATGCTGCTCTTTTTAGCACCCGCACATGGATTTGTGCCAAAACGCGTTTTAAGCATGCACATGCATCTTTTGGTAGACGCGGACGCAGTTTTCGGCAAAACCACACGATATGCATGCAAATGGTGCTTTTGGCAGAACGCGCGCGTGTATTTCTACCAAACGACGTGAAAAGCATGCCGATGCTGCTCTTCTTAGCACCCGAACATGTATTTGTGCCAAAACGCGTGTTAAGCATGCACATGCATCTTTTGGTAGACGCGGACGCAGTTTTCTGCAAAACCACACGATATGCATGCAAATGGTGCTTTTGGCAGAACGCGCACGTGGATTTCTACCAAACGACGTGAAAAGCCTGCCGATGCTGCTCTTTTTAGCCCCGCACATGGATTTGTGCTAAAACGCGTTTTAAGCATGCACATGCATCTTTTGGTAGACGCGGGACGCAATTTTCTGCAAAACCACACGATATGCATGCAAATGGTGCTTTTGGCAGAACGCGCACGTGGATTTCTACCAAACGACGTGAAAAGCATGCCGATGCTGCTCTTTTTAGCACCCGCACATGGATTTGTGCCAAAACGCGTTTTAAGCATGCACATGCATCTTTTGGTAGACGCGGACGCAGTTTTCTGCAAAACCGCACGATATGCATGCAAATGGTGCTTTTGGCAGAACGCGCACGTGGATTTCTACCAAACGACGTGAAAAGCATGCTGATGCTGCTCTTTTTAGCACCCGCACATGGATTTGTGCCAAAACGCGTTTTAAGCATGCACATGGAATCTTTTGGTAGACGCGGACGCAGTTTTCGGCAAAACCACACGATATGCATGCAAATGGTGCTTTTGGCAGAACGCGCACGTGGATTTCCACAAAACGACGTGAAAAGTATGCCGATGCTGCTCTTTTTAGCACCCGCACATGGATTTGTGCCAAAACGCGTTTTAAGCATGCACATGCAATCTTTTGGTAGACGCGGACGCAGTTTTTCTGCAAAACCACACGATATGCATGCAAATGGCGCTTTTGGCAGAACGCGCACGTGGATTTCTACCAAACGACGTGAAAAGCATGCCGATGCTGATCTTTTTAGCACCCTCCCATGGATTTGTGCCAAAACGCGTTTTAAGCATGCACATGCATCTTTTGGTAGACGCGGACGCACTTTTCTGCAAAACCACACGATATGCATGCAAATGGTGCTTTTGGCAGAAACGCGCGCGTGGATTTCTACCAAACGACGTGAAAAGCATGCCAATGCTGCTCTTTTTAGCACCCGCACATGGATTTGTGCCAAAACGCGTTTTAAGCATGCACATGCATCTTTTGGTAGACGCGGACGCACTTTTCTGCAAAACCACACGATATGCATGCAAATGGTGCTTTTGGCAGAACGCGCGCGTGGATTTCTACCAAACGACGTGAAAAGCATGCCAATGCTGCTCTTTTTAGCACCCGCACATGGATTTGTGCAAAACGCGTTTTAAGCATGCACATGCATCTTTTGGTAGACGCGGACGCAGTTTTCTGCAAAACCACACGATATGCGTGCAAATGGCGCTTTTGGCAGAACGCGCACGTGGATTTCTACCAAACGACGTGAAAAGCATGCCGATGCTGATCTTTTTAGCACCCTCACATG
The DNA here is from genome assembly GCF_050947875.1 of Dermacentor variabilis. Lineage (NCBI taxonomy): Eukaryota > Metazoa > Arthropoda > Arachnida > Ixodida > Ixodidae > Dermacentor > Dermacentor variabilis. The sequence continues at coordinate 49,277 of NW_027460397.1, read as the reverse complement.
GATTTGTGCCAAAACGCGTTTTAAGCATGCACATGCATCTTTTGGTAGACGCGGACGCAGTTTTCTGCAAAACCACACGATATGCATGCAAATGGTGCTTTTGGCAGAACGCGCGTGTGGATTTCTACCAAACGACGTGAAAAAGCATGCCGATGCTGCTCTTTTTAGCACCCGCACATGGATTTGTGCCAAAACGCGTGTTAAGCATGCACATGCATCTTTTGGTAGACGCGGACGCAGTTTTCTGCAAAACCACACGATATGCATGCAAATGGTGCTTTTGGCAGAACGCGCACGTGGATTTCTACCAAACGACGTGAAAAGCCTGCCGATGCTGCTCTTTTTAGCACCGGCACATGGATTTGTGCTAAAAACGCGTTTTAAGCATGCACATGCATCTTTTGGTAGACGCGGACGCACTTTTCTGCAAAACCACACGATATGCATGCAAATGTGCTTTTCGCAGAACGCGCACGTGGATTTCTATCAAACGACGTGAAAAGCATGCCGATGCTGCTCTTTTTAGCACCGGCACATGGATTTGTGCCAAAACGCGTTTTAAGCATGCACATGCATCTTTTGGAGACGCGGACGCAGTTTTCTGCAAAACCGCACGATATGCATGCAAATGGTGCTTTTGGCAGAACGCGCACGTGGATTTCTACCAAACGACGTGAAAAGCATGCCGATGCTGCACTTTTTAGCACCGGCACATGGATTTGTGCTAAAACGCGTTTTAAGCATGCACATGCATCTTTTGGTAGACGCGGACGCAGTTTTCTGCAAAACCACACGATATGCATGCAAATGGCGCTTTTGGCAGAACGCGCACGTGGATTTCTACCAAACGACGTGAAAAGCATGCCGATGCTGCTCTTTTTAGCACCGGCACATGGATTTGTGCTAAAACGCGTTTTAAGCATGCACATGCATCTTTTGGTAGACGCGGACGCAGTTTTCTGCAAAACCACACGATATGCATGCAAATGGCGCTTTTGGCAGAACGCGCACGTGGATTTCTACCAAACGACGTGAAAAGCATGCCGATGCTGATCTTTTTAGCACCCTCACATGGATTTGTGCCAAAACGCGTTTTAAGCATGCACATGCATCTTTTGGTAGACGCGGACGCAGTTTTCTGCAAAACCACACGATATGCACGCAAATGGTGCTTTTGGCAGAACGCGCGCGTGGATTTGTACCAAACGACGTGAAAAGCATGCCGATGGTGCTCTTTTTAACACCCGCACATGGATTTGTGCCAAAAACGCGTGTTAAGCATGCACATGCATCTTTTGGTAGACGCGGACGCAGTTTTCTGCAAAACCACACGATATGCATGCAAATGGTGCTTTTGGCAGAACGCGCACGTGGATTTTCCACCAAACGACGTGGAAAGTATGCCGATGCTGCTCTTTTTAGCACCCGCACATGGATTTGTGCCAAAACGCGTTTTAAGTATGCACATGCATCTTTTGGTAGACGCGGACGCACTTTTCTGCAAAACCACACGATATGCATGCAAATGGTGCTTTTGGCAGAACGCGCACGTGGATTTCTACCAAACGACGTGAAAAAGCATGCCGATGCTGTTCTTTTTAGCACCCGCACATGGATTTGTGCCAAAACGCGTTTTAAGCATGCACAAGCATCTTTTGGTAGACGCGGACGCAGTTTTCGGCAAAACCACACGATATGCATGCAAATGGTGCTTTTGGCAGAACGCGCGCGTGGATTTCTACCAAACGACGTGAAAAGCATGCCGATGCTGCTCTTTTTAGCACCCGAACATAGATTTGTGCCAAAACGCGTGTTAAGCATGCACATGCATCTTTTGGTAGACGCGGACGCACTCTTCTGCAAAACCACACGATATGCATGCAAATGGTGCTTTTGGCAGAACGCGCGCGTGGATTTCTACCAAACGACGTGAAAAGCATGCCAATGCTGCTCTTTTTAGCACCCGCACATGGATTTGTGCCAAAACGCGTTTTGAGCATGCACATGCATCTTTTGGTAGACGCGGACGCACTTTTCTGCAAAACCACACGATATGCATGCAAATGGTGCTTTTGGCAGAACGCGCGCGTGGATTTCTACCAAACGACGTGAAAAAGCATGCCAATGCTGCTCTTTTTAGCACCCGCACATGGATTTGTGCCAAAAACGCCTTTTTAAGCATGCACATGCATCTTTTGGTATGCGCGGACGCAGTTTTCGGCAAAACCACACGATATGCATGCAAGTGGTGCTTTTGGCAGAACGCGCACGTGGATTTCCACCAAACGACGTGAAAAGCATGCCGATGCTGCTCTTTTTAGCACCCGCACATGGATTTGTGCCAAAACGCGTTTTAAGCATGTACATGCATCTTTTGGTAGACGCGGACGCAGTTTTCTGCAAAACCACACGATATGCGTGCAAATGGCGCTTTTGGCAGAACGCGCACGTGGATTTCTACCAAACGACGTGAAAAGCATGCCGATGCTGATCTTTTTAGCACCCTCACATGGATTTGTGCCAAAACGCGTTTTTAAGCATGCACATGCATCTTTTGGTAGACGCGGACGCAGTTTTCTGCAAAACCACACGATATGCATGCAAATGGTGCTTTTGGCAGAACGCGCGCGTGGATTTCTACCAAACGACGTGAAAAGCATGCCGATGCTGCTCTTTTTAGCACCCGCACATGGATTTGTGCCAAAACGCGTGTTAAGCATGCACATGCATCTTTTGGTAGACGCGGACGCAGTTTTCTGCAAAACCACACGATATGCATGCAAATGGTGCTTTTGGCAGAATGCGCACGTGGATTTCTACCAAACGACGTGAAAAGCCTGCCGATGCTGCTCTTTTTAGCACCGGCACATGGATTTGTGCTAAAACGCGTTTTAAGCATGCACATGCATCTTTTGGTAGACGCGGACGCACTTTTCTGCAAAACCACACGATATGCATGCAAATGGTGCTTTTGACAGAACGCGCACGTGGATTTCTATCAAACGACGTGAAAAGCATGCCGATGCTGCTCTTTTTAGCACCCGCACATGGATTTGTGCCAAAACGCGTTTTAAGCATGCACATGCATCTTTTGGTAGACGCGGACGCAGTTTTCTGCAAAACCGCACGATATGCATGCAAATGGTGCTTTTGGCAGAACGCGCACGTGGATTTCTACCAAACGACGTGAAAAGCATGCCGATGCTGCTCTTTTTAGCACCCGCACATGGATTTGTGCCAAAAACGCGTTTTAAGCATGCACATGCATCTTTTGGTAGACGCGGACGCAGTTTTCTGCAAAAACCACACGATATGCATGCAAATGGTGCTTTTGGCAGAACGCGCACGTGGATTTCTACCAAACGACGTGAAAAGCATGCCGATGCTGCTCTTTTTAGCACCCGCACATGGATTTGTGCCAAAACGCGTTTTAAGCATGCACATGCATCTTTTGGTAGACGCGGACGCAGTTTTCTGCAAAACCGCACGATATGCATGCAAATGGTGCTTTTGGCAGAACGCGCACGTGGATTTCTACCAAACGACGTGAAAAGCATGCCGATGCTGCTCTTTTTAGCACCCGCACATGGATTTGTGCCAAAACGCGTTTTAAGCATGCACATGCATCTTTTGGTAGACGCGGACGCAGTTTTCTGCAAAACCACACGATATGCATGCAAATGGTGCTTTTGGCAGAACGCGCACGTGGATTTCTACCAAACGACGTGAAAAGCCTGCCGATGCTGCTCTTTTTAGCACCGGCACATGGATTTTGTGCCAAAACGCGTGTTAAGCATGCACCTGCATCTTTTGGTAGACGCGGACGCAGTTTTCTGCAAAACCACCACGATATGCATGCAAATGGTGCTTTTGGCAGAACGCGCACGTGGATTTCTACCAAACGACGTGAAAAGCATGCCGATGCTGCTCTTTTTAAGCACCCGTACATGGATTTGTGCCAAAACGCGTTTTAAGCATGCACATGCATCTTTTGGTAGACGCGACGCAGTTTTCTGCAAAACCTCACGATATGCATGCAAATGGTGCTTTTGGCAGAACGCGCGCGTGGATTTCTACCAAACGACGTGAAAAGCATGCCGATGCTGCTCTTTTTAGCACCCGCACATGGATTTGTGCCAAAACGCGTTTTAAGCATGCACATGCATCTTTTGGTAGACGCAGACGCAGTTTTCTGCAAAACCACACGATATGCATGCAAATGGTGCTTTTGGCAGAACGCGCACGTGGATTTCTACCAAACGACGTGAAAAGCATGCCGATGCTGCTCTTTTTAGCACCCGCACATGGATTTGTGCCAAAAACGCGTTTTAAGCATGCACAAGCATCTTTTGGTAGACGCGGACGCAGTTTTCTGCAAAACCACACGATATGCATGCAAATGGTGCTTTTGGCAGAACGCGCACGTGGATTTCTACCAAACGACGTGAAAAGCATGCCGATGCTGCTCTTTTTAGCACCCGCACATGGATTTGTGCCAAAACGCGTTTTAAGCATGCACATGCATCTTTTGGTAGACGCGGACGCAGTTTTCTGCAAAACCGCACGATATGGATGCAAATGGTGCTTTTGGCAGAACGCGCACGTGGATTTCTACCAAACGACGTGAAAAGCATGCCGATGCTGCTCTTTTTAGCACCCGCACATGGATTTGTGCCAAAACGCGTTTTAAGCATGCACATGCATCTTTTGGTAGACGCGGACGCAGTTTTCGGCAAAACCACACGATATGCATGCAAATGGTGCTTTTGGCAGAACGCGCGCGTGGATTTCTACCAAACGACGTGAAAAGCCTGCCGATGCTGCTCTTTTTAGCACCGGCACATGGATTTGTGCCAAAACGCGTGTTAAGCATGCACATGCATCTTTTGTTAGACGCGGACGCAGTTTTCTGCAAAACCACACGATATGCATGCAAATGGTGCTTTTGACAGAACGCGCACGTGGATTTCTACCAAACGACGTGAAAAGCATGCCGATGCTGCTCTTTTTAGCACCCGCACATGGATTTGTGCCAAAACGCGTTTTAAGCATGCACATGCATCTTTTGGTAGACGCGGACGCAGTTTTCTGCAAAACCACACGATATGCATGCAAATGGTGCTTTTGGCAGAACGCGCACGTGGATTTCTACCAAACGACGTGAAAAGCATACCGATGCTGCTCTTTTTAGCACCCGCACATGGATTTGTGCCAAAACGCGTTTTAAGCATGCACATGCATCTTTTGGTAGACGCAGACGCAGTTTTCGGCAAAACCGCACGATATGCATGCAAATGGTGCTTTTGGCAGAACGCGCACGTGGATTTCTACCAAACGACGTGAAAAGCATGCCGATGCTGCTCTTTTTAGCACCCGCACATGGATTTGTGCCAAAACGCGTTTTAAGCATGCACATGCATCTTTTGGTAGACGCGGACGCAGTTTTCTGCAAAACCACACGATATGCATGCAAATGGTGCTTTTGGCAGAACGCGCACGTGGATTTCTACCAAACGACGTGAAAAGCCTGCCGATGCTGCTCTTTTTAGCACCGGCACATGGATTTGTGCCAAAACGCGTGTTAAGCATGCACCTGCATCTTTTGGTAGACGCGGACGCAGTTTTCTGCAAAACCACACGATATGCATGCAAATGGTGCTTTTGGCAGAACGCGCACGTGGATTTCTACCAAACGACGTGAAAAGCATGCCGATGCTGCTCTTTTAAGCACCCGTACATGGATTTGTGCCAAAACGCGTTTTAAGCATGCACATGCATCTTTTGGTAGACGCGGACGCAGTTTTCTGCAAAACCTCACGATATGCATGCAAATGGTGCTTTTGGCAGAACGCGCGCGTGGATTTCTACCAAACGACGTGAAAAGCATGCCGATGCTGCTCTTTTTAGCACCCGCACATGGATTTGTGCCAAAACGCGTTTTAAGCATGCACATGCATCTTTTGGTAGACGCAGACGCAGTTTTCTGCAAAACCACACGATATGCATGCAAATGGTGCTTTTGGCAGAACGCGCACGTGGATTTCTACCAAACGACGTGAAAAGCATGCCGATGCTGCTCTTTTTAGCACCCGCACATGGATTTGTGCCAAAACGCGTTTTAAGCATGCACAAGCATCTTTTGGTAGACGCGGACGCAGTTTTCTGCAAAACCACACGATATGCATGCAAATGGTGCTTTTGGCAGAACGCGCACGTGGATTTCTACCAAACGACGTGAAAAGCATGCCGATGCTGCTCTTTTTAGCACCCGCACATGGATTTGTGCCAAAACGCGTTTTAAGCATGCACATGCATCTTTTGGTAGACGCGGACGCAGTTTTCTGCAAAACCGCACGATATGGATGCAAATGGTGCTTTTGGCAGAACGCGCACGTGGATTTCTACCAAACGACGTGAAAAGCATGCCGATGCTGCTCTTTTTAGCACCCGCACATGGATTTGTGCCAAAACGCGTTTTAAGCATGCACATGCATCTTTTGGTAGACGCGGACGCAGTTTTCGGCAAAACCACACGATATGCATGCAAATGGTGCTTTTGGCAGAACGCGCGCGTGGATTTCTACCAAACGACGTGAAAAGCCTGCCGATGCTGCTCTTTTTAGCACCGGCACATGGATTTGTGCCAAAACGCGTGTTAAGCATGCACATGCATCTTTTGGTAGACGCGGACGCAGTTTTCTGCAAAACCACACGATATGCATGCAAATGGTGCTTTTGACAGAACGCGCACGTGGATTTCTACCAAACGACGTGAAAAGCATGCCGATGCTGCTCTTTTTAGCACCCGCACATGGATTTGTGCCAAAACGCGTTTTAAGCATGCACATGCATCTTTTGGTAGACGCGGACGCAGTTTTCTGCAAAACCACACGATATGCATGCAAATGGTGCTTTTGGCAGAACGCGCACGTGGATTTCTACCAAACGACGTGAAAAGCATACCGATGCTGCTCTTTTTAGCACCCGCACATGGATTTGTGCCAAAACGCGTTTTAAGCATGCACATGCATCTTTTGGTAGACGCAGACGCAGTTTTCTGCAAAACCACACGATATGCATGCAAATGGTGCTTTTGGCAGAACGCGCACGTGGATTTCTACCAAACGACGTGAAAAGCATGCCGATGCTGCTCTTTTTAGCACCCGCACATGGATTTGTGCCAAAACGCGTTTTAAGCATGCACATGCATCTTTTGGTAGACGCAGACGCAGTTTTCTGCAAAACCACACGATATGCATGCAAATGGTGCTTTTGGCAGAACGCGCACGTGGATTTCTACCAAACGACGTGAAAAGCATGCCGATGCTGCTCTTTTTAGCACCCGCACATGGATTTGTGCCAAAACGCGTTTTAAGCATGCACAAGCATCTTTTGGTAGACGCGGACGCAGTTTTCTGCAAAAACCACACGATATGCATGCAAATGGTGCTTTTGGCAGAACGCGCACGTGGATTTCTACCAAACGACGTGAAAAGCATGCCGATGCTGCTCTTTTTAGCACCCGCACATGGATTTGTGCCAAAACGCGTTTTAAGCATGCACATGCATCTTTTGGTAGACGCGGACGCAGTTTTCTGCAAAACCGCACGATATGGATGCAAATGGTGCTTTTGGCAGAACGCGCACGTGGATTTCTACCAAACGACGTGAAAAGCATGCCGATGCTGCTCTTTTTAGCACCCGCACATGGATTTGTGCCAAAACGCGTTTTAAGCATGCACATGCATCTTTTGGTAGACGCGGACGCAGTTTTCGGCAAAACCACACGATATGCATGCAAATGGTGCTTTTGGCAGAACGCGCGCGTGGATTTCTACCAAACGACGTGAAAAGCCTGCCGATGCTGCTCTTTTTAGCACCGGCACATGGATTTGTGCCAAAACGCGTGTTAAGCATGCACATGCATCTTTTGTTAGACGCGGACGCAGTTTTCTGCAAAACCACACGATATGCATGCAAATGGTGCTTTTGACAGAACGCGCACGTGGATTTCTACCAAACGACGTGAAAAGCATGCCGATGCTGCTCTTTTTAGCACCCGCACATGGATTTGTGCCAAAACGCGTTTTAAGCATGCACATGCATCTTTTGGTAGACGCGGACGCAGTTTTCTGCAAAACCACACGATATGCATGCAAATGGTGCTTTTGGCAGAACGCGCACGTGGATTTCTACCAAACGACGTGAAAAGCATACCGATGCTGCTCTTTTTAGCACCCGCACATGGATTTGTGCCAAAACGCGTTTTAAGCATGCACATGCATCTTTTGGTAGACGCAGACGCAGTTTTCGGCAAAACCGCACGATATGCATGCAAATGGTGCTTTTGGCAGAACGCGCACGTGGATTTCTACCAAACGACGTGAAAAGCATGCCGATGCTGCTCTTTTTAGCACCCGCACATGGATTTGTGCCAAAACGCGTTTTAAGCATGCACATGCATCTTTTGGTAGACGCGGACGCAGTTTTCTGCAAAACCACACGATATGCATGCAAATGGTGCTTTTGGCAGAACGCGCACGTGGATTTCTACCAAACGACGTGAAAAGCCTGCCGATGCTGCTCTTTTTAGCACCGGCACATGGATTTGTGCCAAAACGCGTGTTAAGCATGCACCTGCATCTTTTGGTAGACGCGGACGCAGTTTTCTGCAAAACCACACGATATGCATGCAAATGGTGCTTTTGGCAGAACGCGCACGTGGATTTCTACCAAACGACGTGAAAAGCATGCCGATGCTGCTCTTTTAAGCACCCGTACATGGATTTGTGCCAAAACGCGTTTTAAGCATGCACATGCATCTTTTGGTAGACGCGGACGCAGTTTTCTGCAAAACCTCACGATATGCATGCAAATGGTGCTTTTGGCAGAACGCGCGCGTGGATTTCTACCAAACGACGTGAAAAGCATGCCGATGCTGCTCTTTTTAGCACCCGCACATGGATTTGTGCCAAAACGCGTTTTAAGCATGCACATGCATCTTTTGGTAGACGCAGACGCAGTTTTCTGCAAAACCACACGATATGCATGCAAATGGTGCTTTTGGCAGAACGCGCACGTGGATTTCTACCAAACGACGTGAAAAGCATGCCGATGCTGCTCTTTTTAGCACCCGCACATGGATTTGTGCCAAAACGCGTTTTAAGCATGCACAAGCATCTTTTGGTAGACGCGGACGCAGTTTTCTGCAAAACCACACGATATGCATGCAAATGGTGCTTTTGGCAGAACGCGCACGTGGATTTCTACCAAACGACGTGAAAAGCATGCCGATGCTGCTCTTTTTAGCACCCGCACATGGATTTGTGCCAAAACGCGTTTTAAGCATGCACATGCATCTTTTGGTAGACGCGGACGCAGTTTTCTGCAAAACCGCACGATATGGATGCAAATGGTGCTTTTGGCAGAACGCGCACGTGGATTTCTACCAAACGACGTGAAAAGCATGCCGATGCTGCTCTTTTTAGCACCCGCACATGGATTTGTGCCAAAACGCGTTTTAAGCATGCACATGCATCTTTTGGTAGACGCGGACGCAGTTTTCGGCAAAACCACACGATATGCATGCAAATGGTGCTTTTGGCAGAACGCGCGCGTGGATTTCTACCAAACGACGTGAAAAGCCTGCCGATGCTGCTCTTTTTAGCACCGGCACATGGATTTGTGCCAAAACGCGTGTTAAGCATGCACATGCATCTTTTGGTAGACGCGGACGCAGTTTTCTGCAAAACCACACGATATGCATGCAAATGGTGCTTTTGACAGAACGCGCACGTGGATTTCTACCAAACGACGTGAAAAGCATGCCGATGCTGCTCTTTTTAGCACCCGCACATGGATTTGTGCCAAAACGCGTTTTAAGCATGCACATGCATCTTTTGGTAGACGCGGACGCAGTTTTCTGCAAAACCACACGATATGCATGCAAATGGTGCTTTTGGCAGAACGCGCACGTGGATTTCTACCAAACGACGTGAAAAGCATACCGATGCTGCTCTTTTTAGCACCCGCACATGGATTTGTGCCAAAACGCGTTTTAAGCATGCACATGCATCTTTTGGTAGACGCAGACGCAGTTTTCTGCAAAACCACACGATATGCATGCAAATGGTGCTTTTGGCAGAACGCGCACGTGGATTTCTACCAAACGACGTGAAAAGCATGCCGATGCTGCTCTTTTTAGCACCCGCACATGGATTTGTGCCAAAACGCGTTTTAAGCATGCACAAGCATCTTTTGGTAGACGCGGACGCAGTTTTCTGCAAAACCACACGATATGCATGCAAATGGTGCTTTTGGCAGAACGCGCACGTGGATTTCTACCAAACGACGTGAAAAGCCTGCCGATGCTGCTCTTTTTAGCACCGGCACATGGATTTGTGCCAAAACGCGTGTTAAGCATGCACATGCATCTTTTGGTAGACGCGGACGCAGTTTTCTGCAAAACCACACGATATGCATGCAAATGGTGCTTTTGGCAGAACGCGCACGTGGATTTCTACCAAATGACGTGAAAAGCATGCCGATGCTGCTCTTTTAAGCACCCGTACATGGATTTGTGCCAAAACGCGTTTTAAGCATGCACATGCATCTTTTGGTAGACGCGGACGCAGTTTTCTGCAAAACCTCACGATATGCATGCAAATGGTGCTTTTGGCAGAACGCGCGCGTGGATTTCTACCAAACGACGTGAAAAGCATGCCGATGCTGCTCTTTTTAGCACCCGCACATGGATTTGTGCCAAAACGCGTTTTAAGCATGCACATGCATCTTTTGGTAGACGCAGACGCAGTTTTCTGCAAAACCACACGATATGCATGCAAATGGTGCTTTTGGCAGAACGCGCACGTGGATTTCTACCAAACGACGTGAAAAGCATGCCGATGCTGCTCTTTTTAGCACCCGCACATGGATTTGTGCCAAAACGCGTTTTAAGCATGCACAAGCATCTTTTGGTAGACGCGGACGCAGTTTTCTGCAAAACCACACGATATGGATGCAAATGGTGCTTTTGGCAGAACGCGCACGTGGATTTCTACCAAACGACGTGAAAAGCATGCCGATGCTGCTCTTTTTAGCACCCGCACATGGATTTGTGCCAAAACGCGTTTTAAGCATGCACATGCATCTTTTGGTAGACGCGGACGCAGTTTTCTGCAAAACCACACGATATGCATGCAAATGGTGCTTTTGGCAGAACGCGCACGTGGATTTCTACCAAACGACGTGAAAAGCATGCCGATGCTGCTCTTTTTAGCACCCGCACATGGATTTGTGCCAAAACGCGTTTTAAGCATGCACATGCATCTTTTGGTAGACGCAGACGCAGTTTTCTGCAAAACCACACGATATGCATGCAAATGGTGCTTTTGGCAGAACGCGCACGTGGATTTCTACCAAACGACGTGAAAAGCATGCCGATGCTGCTCTTTTTAGCACCCGCACATGGATTTGTGCCAAAACGCGTTTTAAGCATGCACAAGCATCTTTTGGTAGACGCGGACGCAGTTTTCTGCAAAACCACACGATATGCATGCAAATGGTGCTTTTGGCAGAACGCGCACGTGGATTTCTACCAAACGACGTGAAAAGCCTGCCGATGCTGCTCTTTTTAGCACCGGCACATGGATTTGTGCCAAAACGCGTGTTAAGCATGCACATGCATCTTTTGGTAGACGCGGACGCAGTTTTCTGCAAAACCACACGATATGCATGCAAATGGTGCTTTTGGCAGAACGCGCACGTGGATTTCTACCAAACGACGTGAAAAGCATGCCGATGCTGCTCTTTTAAGCACCCGTACATGGATTTGTGCCAAAACGCGTTTTAAGCATGCACATGCATCTTTTGGTAGACGCGGACGCAGTTTTCTGCAAAACCTCACGATATGCATGCAAATGGTGCTTTTGGCAGAACGCGCGCGTGGATTTCTACCAAACGACGTGAAAAGCATGCCGATGCTGCTCTTTTTAGCACCCGCACATGGATTTGTGCCAAAACGCGTTTTAAGCATGCACATGCATCTTTTGGTAGACGCAGACGCAGTTTTCTGCAAAACCACACGATATGCATGCAAATGGTGCTTTTGGCAGAACGCGCACGTGGATTTCTACCAAACGACGTGAAAAGCATGCCGATGCTGCTCTTTTTAGCACCCGCACATGGATTTGTGCCAAAACGCGTTTTAAGCATGCACAAGCATCTTTTGGTAGACGCGGACGCAGTTTTCTGCAAAACCACACGATATGCATGCAAATGGTGCTTTTGGCAGAACGCGCACGTGGATTTCTACCAAACGACGTGAAAAGCATGCCGATGCTGCTCTTTTTAGCACCCGCACATGGATTTGTGTCAAAACGCGTTTTAAGCATGCACATGCATCTTTTGGTAGACGCGGACGCAGTTTTCTGCAAAACCGCACGATATGGATGCAAATGGTGCTTTTGGCAGAACGCGCACGTGGATTTCTACCAAACGACGTGAAAAGCATGCCGATGCTGCTCTTTTTAGCACCCGCACATGGATTTGTGCCAAAACGCGTTTTAAGCATGCACATGCATCTTTTGGTAGACGCGGACGCAGTTTTCGGCAAAACCACACGATATGCATGCAAATGGTGCTTTTGGCAGAACGCGCGCGTGGATTTCTACCAAACGACGTGAAAAGCCTGCCGATGCTGCTCTTTTTAGCACCGGCACATGGATTTGTGCCAAAACGCGTGTTAAGCATGCACATGCATCTTTTGGTAGACGCGGACGCAGTTTTCTGCAAAACCACACGATATGCATGCAAATGGTGCTTTTGACAGAACGCGCACGTGGATTTCTACCAAACGACGTGAAAAGCATGCCGATGCTGCTCTTTTTAGCACCCGCACATGGATTTGTGCCAACACGCGTTTTAAGCATGCACATGCATCTTTTGGTAGACGCGGACGCAGTTTTCTGCAAAACCACACGATATGCATGCAAATGGTGCTTTTGGCAGAACGCGCACGTGGATTTCTACCAAACGACGTGAAAAGCATGCCGATGCTGCTCTTTTTAGCACCCGCACATGGATTTGTGCCAAAACGCGTTTTAAGCATGCACATGCATCTTTTGGTAGACGCAGACGCAGTTTTCTGCAAAACCACACGATATGCATGCAAATGGTGCTTTTGGCGGAACGCGCACGTGGATTTCTACCAAACGACGTGAAAAGCATGCCGATGCTGCTCTTTTTAGCACCCGCACATGGATTTGTGCCAAAACGCGTTTTAAGCATGCACAAGCATCTTTTGGTAGACGCGGACGCAGTTTTCTGCAAAACCACACGATATGCATGCAAATGGTGCTTTTGGCAGAACGCGCACGTGGATTTCTACCAAACGACGTGAAAAGCATGCCGATGCTGCTCTTTTTAGCACCCGCACATGGATTTGTGCCAAAACGCGTTTTAAGCATGCACATGCATCTTTTGGTAGACGCGGATGCAGTTTTCTGCAAAACCGCACGATATGGATGCAAATGGTGCTTTTGGCAGAACGCGCACGTGGATTTCTACCAAACGACGTGAAAAGCATGCCGATGCTGCTCTTTTTAGCACCCGCACACGGATTTGTGCCAAAACGCGTTTTAAGCATGCACATGCATCTTTTGGTAGACGCGGACGCAGTTTTCGGCAAAACGACACGATATGCATGCAAATGGTGCTTTTGGCAGAACGCGCGCGTGGATTTTTACCAAACGACGTGAAAAGCCTGCCGATGCTGCTCTTTTTAGCACCGGCACATGGATTTGGGCCAAAACGCGTGTTAAGCATGCACATGCATCTTTTGGTAGACGCGGACGCAGTTTTCTGCAAAACCACACGATATGCACGCAAATGGTGCTTTTGGCAGAACGCGCGCGTGGATTTCTACCAAACGACGTGAAAAGCATGCCGATGCTGCTCTTTTTAGCACCCGCACATGGATTTGTGCCAAAACGCGTGTTAAGCATGCACATGCATCTTTTGGTAGACGCGGACGCAGTTTTCTGCAAAACCACACGATATGCATGCAAATGGTGCTTTTGGCAGAACGCGCACGTGGATTTCTACCAAACGACGTGAAAAGCCTGCCGATGCTGCTCTTTTTAGCACCGGCACATGGATTTGTGCCAAAACGCGTGTTAAGCATGCACATGCATCTTTTGGTAGACGCGGACGCAGTTTTCTGCAAAACCACACGATATGCATGCAAATGGTGCTTTTGGCAGAACGCGCACGTGGATTTCTACCAAACGACGTGAAAAGCATGCCGATGCTGCTCTTTTTAGCACCCGCACATGGATTTGTGCCAAAACGCGTTTTAAGCATGCATATGCATCTTTTGGTAGACGCGGACGCAGTTTTCTGCAATACCACACGATATGCATGCAAATGGTGCTTTTGGCAGAACGCGCACGTGGATTTCTACCAAACGACGTGAAAAGCATGCCGATGCTGCTCTTTTTAGCACCCGCACATGGATTTGTGCCAAAACGCGTTTTAAGCATGCACATGCATCTTTTGGTAGACGCGGACGCAGTTTTCGGCAGAACCACACGATATGCATGCAAATGGTGCTTTTGGCAGAACGCGCACGTGGATTTCTACCAAACGACGTGAAAAGCATGCCGATGCTGCTCTTTTTAGCACCCGCACATGGATTTGTGCCAAAACGCGTTTTAAGCATGCACATGCATCTTTTGGTAGACGCGGACGCAGTTTTCTGCAAAACCACACGATATGCATGCAAATGGTGCTTTTGGCAGAACGCGCACGTGGATTTCTACCAAACGACGTGAAAAGCATGCCGATGCTGCTCTTTTTAGCACCCGCAAATGGATTTGTGCCAAAACGCGTTTTAAGCATGCACATGCATCTTTTGGTAGACGCGGACGCAGTTTTCTGCAAAACCGCACGATATGCATGCAAATGGTGCTTTTGGCAGAACGCGCACGTGGATTTCTACCAAACGACGTGAAAAGCATGCCGATGCTGCTCTTTTTAGCACCCGCACATGGATTTGTGCCAAAACGGGTTTTAAGCATGCACATGCATCTTTTGGTAGACGCGGACGCAGTTTTCGGCAAAACCACACGATATGCATGCAAATGGTGCTTTTGGCAGAACGCGCGCGTGGATTTCTACCAAACGACGTGAAAAGCATGCCGATGCTGGTCTTTTTAGCACCCGAACATGGATTTGTGCCAAAACGCGTGTTAAGCATGCACATGCATCTTTTGGTAGACGCGGACGCAGTTTTCTGCAAAACCACACGATATTCATGCAAATGGTGCTTTTGGCAGAACGCACACGTGGATTTCTACCAAACGACGTGAAAAGCATGCCGATGCTGCTCTTTTTAGCACCCGCACATGGATTTGTGCCAAAACGCGTTTTAAGCATGCACATGCATCTTTTGGTAGACGCAGACGCAGTTTTCTGCAAAACCACACGATATGCATGCAAATGGTGCTTTTGGCAGAACGCGCACGTGGATTTCTACCAAACGACGTGAAAAGCATGCCGATGCTGCTCTTTTTAGCACCCGCACATGGATTTGTGCCAAAACGCGTTTTAAGCATGCACATGCATCTTTTGGTAGACGCGGACGCAGTTTTCTGCAAAACCACACGATATGCATGCAAATGGTGCTTTTGGCAGAACGCGCACGTGGATTTCTACCAAACGACGTGAAAAGCCTGCCGATGCTGCTCTTTTTAGCACCGGCACATGGATTTGTGCCAAAACGCGTGTTAAGCATGCACATGCATCTTTTGGTAGACGCGGAAGCAGTTTTCTGCAAAACCACACGATATGCATGCAAATGGTGCTTTTGGCAGAACGCGCGCGTGGATTTCTACCAAACGACGTGAAAAGCATGCCGATGCTGCTCTTTTTAGCACCCTCACATGGATTTGTGCCAAAACGCGTTTTAAGCATGCACATGCATCTTTTGGTAGACGCGGACGCAGTTTTCTGCAAAACCACACGATATGCACGCAAATGGTGCTTTTGGCAGAACGCGCGCGTGGATTTGTACCAAACGACGTGAAAAGCATGCCGATGGTGCTCTTTTTAGCACCCGCACATGGATTTGTGCCAAAACGCGTGTTAAGCATGCACATGCATCTTTTGGTAGACGCGGACGCAGTTTTCTGCAAAACCACACGATATGCATGCAAATGGTGCTTTTGGCAGAACGCGCACGTGGATTTCCACCAAACGACGTGGAAAGTATGCCGATGCTGCTCTTTTTAGCACCCGCACATGGATTTGTGCCAAAACGCGTTTTAAGCATGCACATGCATCTTTTGGTAGACGCGGACGCAGTTTTCTGCAAAACCACACGATATGCATGCAAATGGCGCTTTTGGCAGAACGCGCACGTGGATTTCTACCAAACGACGTGAAAAGCATGCCGATGCTGATCTTTTTAGCACCCTCACATGGATTTGTGCCAAAACGCGTTTTAAGCATGCACATGCATCTTTTGGTAGACGCGGACGCACTTTTCTGCAAAACCACACGATATGCATGCAAATGGTGCTTTTGGCAGAACGCGCGCGTGGATTTCTACCAAATGACGTGAAAAGCATGCCAATGCTGCTCTTTTTAGCACCCGCACATGGATTTGTGCCAAAACGCGTTTTAAGCATGCACATGCATCTTTTGGTAGACGTGGACGCACTTATCTGCAAAACCACACGATATGCATGCAAATGGTGCTTTTGGCAGAACGCGCGCGTGGATTTCTACCAAACGACGTGAAAAGCATGCCAATGCTGCTCTTTTTAGCACCCGCACATGGATTTGTGCCAAAACGCCTTTTAAGCATGCACATGCATCTTTTGGTAGGCGCGGACGCAGTTTTCGGCAAAACCACACGATATGCATGCAAGTGGTGCTTTTGGCAGAACGCGCACGTGGATTTCCACCAAACGACGTGAAAAGCATGCCGATGCTGCTCTTTGTAGCACCCGCACATGGATTTGTGCCAAAACGCGTTTTAAGCATGTACATGCATCTTTTGGTAGACGCGGACGCAGTTTTCTGTAAACCACACGATATGGGTGCAAATGGCGCTTTTGGCAGAACGCGCACGTGGATTTCTACCAAACGACGTGAAAAGCATGCCGATGCTGCTCTTTTTAGCACCCGCACATGGATTTGTGCCAAAACGCGTGTTAAGCATGCACATGCATCTTTTGGTAGACGCGGACGCAGTTTTCTGCAAAACCACACGATATGCATGCAAATGGTGCTTTTGGCAGAACGCGCACGTGGATTTCTACCAAACGACGTGAAAAGCCTGCCGATGCTGCTCTTTTTAGCACCGGCACATGGATTTGTGCTAAAACGCGTTTTAAGCATGCACATGCATCTTTTGGTAGACGCGGACGCACTTTTCTGCAAAACCACACGATATGCATGCAAATGGTGCTTTTGACAGAACGCGCACGTGGATTTCTATCAAACGACGTGAAAAGCATGCCGATGCTGCTCTTTTTAGCACCCGCACATGTATTTGTGCCAAAACGCGTTTTAAGCATGCACATGCATCTTTTGGTAGACGCGGACGCAGTTTTCTGCAAAACCGCACGATATGCATGCAAATGGTGCTTTTGGCAGAACGCGCACGTGGATTTCTACCAAACGACGTGAAAAGCATGCCGATGCTGCTCTTTTTAGCACCCGCACATGGATTTGTGCCAAAACGCGTTTTAAGCATGCACATGCATCTTTTGGTAGACGCGGACGCAGTTTTCTGCAAAACCACACGATATGCATGCAAATGGTGCTTTTGGCAGAACGCGCACGTGGATTTCTACCAAACGACGTGAAAAGCATGCCGATGCTGCTCTTTTTAGCACCCGCACATGGATTTGTGCCAAAACGCGTTTTAAGTATGCACATGCATCTTTTGGTAGACGCGGACGCAGTTTTCTGCAAAACCGCACGATATGCATGCAAATGGTGCTTTTGGCAGAACGCGCACGTGGATTTCTACCAAACGACGTGAAAAGCATGCCGATGCTGCTCTTTTTAGCACCCGCACATGGATTTGTAACAAAACGCGTTTTAAGCATGCACAAGCATCTTTTGGTAGACGCGGACGCAGTTTTCGGCAAAACCACACGATATGCATGCAAATGGTGCTTTTGGCAGAACGCGCGCGTGGATTTCTACCAAACGACGTGAAAAGCATGCCGATGCTGCTCTTTTTAGCACCCGAACATGGATTTGTGCCAAAACGCGTGTTAAGCATGCACATGCATCTTTTGGTAGACGCGGACGCACTTTTCTGCAAAACCACACGATATGCATGCAAATGGTGCTTTTGGCAGAACGCGCGCGTGGATTTCTACCAAACGACGTGAAAAGCATGCCAATGCTGCTCTTTTTAGCACCCGCACATGGATTTGTGCCAAAACGCGTTTTAAGCATGCACATGCATCTTTTGGTAGACGCGGACGCACTTTTCTGCAAAACCACACGATATGCATGCAAATGGTGCTTTTGGCAGAACGCGCGCGTGGATTTCTACCAAACGACGTGAAAAGCATGCCAATGCTGCTCTTTTTAGCACCCGCACATGGATTTGTGCCAAAACGCCTTTTAAGCATGCACATGCATCTTTTGGTAGGCGCGGACGCAGTTTTCGGCAAAACCACACGATATGCATGCAAGTGGTGCTTTTGGCAGAACGCGCACGTGGATTTCCACCAAACGACGTGAAAAGCATGCCGATGCTGCTCTTTTTAGCACCCGCACATGGATTTGTGCCAAAACGCGTTTTAAGCATGTACATGCATCTTTTGGTAGACGCGGACGCAGTTTTCTGCAAAACCACACGATATGCGTGCAAATGGCGGTTTTGGCAGAACGCGCACGTGGATTTCTACCAAACGACGTGAAAAGCATGCCGATGCTGATCTTTTTAGCACCCTCAAATGGATTTGTGCCAAAACGCGTTTTAAGCATGCACATGCATCTTTTGGTAGACGCGGAGGCAGTTTTCTGCAAAACCACACGATATGCATGCAAATGGTGCTTTTGGCAGAACGCGCGCGTGGATTTCTACCAAACGACGTGAAAAGCATGCCGATGCTGCTCTTTTTAGCACCCGCACATGGATTTGTGCCAAAACGCGTGTTAAGCATGCACATGCATCTTTTGGTAGACGCGGACGCAGTTTTCTGCAAAACCACACGATATGCATGCAAATGGTGCTTTTGGCAGAACGCGCACGTGGATTTCTACCAAACAACGTGAAAAGCCTGCCGATGCTGCTCTTTTTAGCACCGGCACATGGATTTGTGCTAAAACGCGTTTTAAGCATGCACATGCATCTTTTGGTAGACGCGGACGCACTTTTCTGCAAAACCACACGATATGCATGCAAATGGTGCTTTTGACAGAACGCGCACGTGGATTTCTATCAAACGACGTGAAAAGCATGCCGATGCTGCTCTTTTTAGCACCCGCACATGGATTTGTGCCAAAACGCGTTTTAAGCATGCACATGCATCTTTTGGTAGACGCGGACGCAGTTTTCTGCAAAACCGCACGATATGCATGCAAATGGTGCTTTTGGCAGAACGCGCACGTGGATTTCTACCAAACGACGTGAAAAGCATGCCGATGCTGCTCTTTTTAGCACCCGCACATGGATTTGTGCCAAAACGCGTTTTAAGCATGCACATGCATCTTTTGGTAGACGCGGACGCAGTTTTCTGCAAAACCACACGATATGCATGCAAATGGTGCTTTTGGCAGAACGCGCACGTGGATTTCTACCAAACGACGTGAAAAGCATGCCGATGCTGCTCTTTTTAGCACCCGCACATGGATTTGCGCCAAAACGCGTTTTAAGCATGCACATGCATCTTTTGGTAGACGCGGACGCAGTTTTCTGCAAAACCACACGATATGCATGCAAATGGTGCTTTTGGCAGAACGCGCACGTGGATTTCTACCAAACGACGTGAAAAGCCTGCCGATGCTGCTCTTTTTAGCACCGGCACATGGATTTGTGCCAAAACGCGTGTTAAGCATGCACATGCATCTTTTGGTAGACGCGGACGCAGTTTTCTGCAAAACCACACGATATGCATGCAAATGGTGCTTTTGGCAGAACGCGCACGTGGATTTCTACCAAACGACGTGAAAAGCATGCCGATGCTGCTCTTTTTAGCACCCGCACATGGATTTGTGCCAAAACGCGTTTTAAGCATGCACATGCATCTTTTGGTAGACGCGGACGCAGTTTTCTGCAAAACCGCACGATATGGATGCAAATGGTGCTTTTGGCAGAACGCGCACGTGGATTTCTACCAAACGACGTGAAAAGCATGCCGATGCTGCTCTTTTTAGCACCCGCACATGGATTTGTGCCAAAACGCGTTTTAAGCATGCACATGCATCTTTTGGTAGACGCGGACGCAGTTTTCGGCAAAACCACACGATATGCATGCAAATGGTGCTTTTGGCAGAACGCGCGCGTGGATTTCTACCAAACGACGTGAAAAGCCTGCCGATGCTGCTCTTTTTAGCACCGGCACATGGATTTGAGCCAAAACGCGTGTTAAGCATGCACATGCATCTTTTGGTAGACGCGGACGCAGTTTTCTGCAAAACCACACGATATGCATGCAAATGGTGCTTTTGGCAGAACGCGCACGTGGATTTCTACCAAACGACGTGAAAAGCATGCCGATGCTGCTCTTTTTAGCACCCGCACATGGATTTGTGCCAAAACGCGTTTTAAGCATGCACATGCATCTTTTGGTAGACGCGGACGCAGTTTTCTGCAAAACCACACGATATGCACGCAAATGGTGCTTTTGGCAGAACGCGCGCGTGGATTTCAACCAAACGACGTGAAAAGCATGCCGATGCTGCTCTTTTTAGCACCCGCACATGGATTTGTGCCAAAACGCGTGTTAAGCATGCACATGCATCTTTTGGTAGACGCGGACGCAGTTTTCTGCAAAACCACACGATATGCATGCAAATGGTGCTTTTGGCAGAACGCGCACGTGGATTTCTACCAAACGACGTGAAAAGCCTGCCGATGCTGCTCTTTTTAGCACCGGCACATGGATTTGTGCCAAAACGCGTGTTAAGCATGCACATGCATCTTTTGGTAGACGCGGACGCAGTTTTCTGCAAAACCACACGATATGCATGCAAATGGTGCTTTTGGCAGAACGCCACGTGGATTTCTACCAAACGACGTGAAAAGCATGCCGATGCTGCTCTTTTTAGCACCCGCACATGGATTTGTGCCAAAACGCGTTTTAAGCATGCACATGCATCTTTTGGTAGACGCGGACGCAGTTTTCTGCAATACCACACGATATGCATGCAAATGGTGCTTTTGGCAGAACGCGCGCGTGGATTTCTACCAAACGACGTGAAAAGCCTGCCGATGCTGCTCTTTTTAGCACCGGCACATGGGTTTGTGCCAAAACGCGTGTTAAGCATGCACATGCATCTTTTGGTAGACGCGGACGCAGTTTTCTGCAAAACCACACGATATGCATGCAAATGGTGCTTTTGGCAGAACGCGCACGTGGATTTCTACCAAACGACGTGAAAAGCCTGCCGATGCTGCTCTTTTTAGCACCGGCACATGGATTTGTGCCAAAACGCGTGTTAAGCATGCACATGCATCTTTTGGTAGACGCGGACGCAGTTTTCTGCAAAACCACACGATATGCATGCAAATGGTGCTTTTGGCAGAACGCGCACGTGGATTTCTACCAAAGGACGTGAAAAGCATGCCGATGCTGCTCTTTTAAGCACCCGTACATGGATTTGTGCCAAAACGCGTTTTAAGCATGCACATGCATCTTTTGGTAGACGCGGACGCAGTTTTCTGCAAAACCTCACGATATGCATGCAAATGGTGCTTTTGGCAGAACGCGCACGTGGATTTCTACCAAACGACGTGAAAAGCATGCCGATGCTGCTCTTTTTAGCACCCGCACATGGATTTGTGCCAAAACGCGTTTTAAGCATGCACATGCATCTTTTGGTAGACGCGGACGCAGTTTTCGGCAAAACCACACGATATGCATGCAAATGGTGCTTTTGGCAGAACGCGCGCGTGGATTTCTACCAAACGACGTGAAAAGCCTGCCGATGCTGCTCTTTTTAGCACCGGCACATGGATTTGTGCCAAAACGCGTGTTAAGCATGCACATGCATCTTTTGGTAGACGCGGACGCAGTTTTCTGCAAAACCACACGATATGCATGCAAATGGTGCTTTTGGCAGAACGCGCACGTGGATTTCTACCAAACGACGTGAAAAGCATGCCGATGCTGCTCTTTTTAGCACCCGCACATGGATTTGTGCCAAAACGCGTTTTAAGCATGCACATGCATCTTTTGGTAGACGCGGACGCAGTTTTCTGCAAAACCACACGATATGCATGCAAATGGTGCTTTTGGCAGAACGCGCACGTGGATTTCTACCAAACGACGTGAAAAGCATGCCGATGCTGCTCTTTTTAGCACCCGCACATGGATTTGTGCCAAAACGCGTTTTAAGCATGCACATGCATCTTTTGGTAGACGCGGACGCAGTTTTCTGCAAAACCGCACGATATGGATGCAAATGGTGCTTTTGGCAGAACGCGCACGTGGATTTCTACCAAACGACGTGAAAAGCATGCCGATGCTGCTCTTTTTAGCACCCGCACATGGATTTGTGCCAAAACGCGTTTTAAGCATGCACATGCATCTTTTGGTAGACGCGGACGCAGTTTTCGGCAAAACCACACGATATGCATGCAAATGGTGCTTTTGGCAGAACGCGCGCGTGGATTTCTACCAAACGACGTGAAAAGCCTGCCGATGCTGCTCTTTTTAGCACCGGCACATGGATTTGTGCCAAAACGCGTGTTAAGCATGCACATGCATCTTTTGGTAGACGCGGACGCAGTTTTCTGCAAAACCACACGATATGCATGCAAATGGTGCTTTTGGCAGAACGCGCACGTGGATTTCTACCAAACGACGTGAAAAGCATGCCGATGCTGCTCTTTTTAGCACCCGCACATGGATTTGTGCCAAAACGCGTTTTAAGCATGCACATGCATCTTTTGGTAGACGCGGACGCAGTTTTCTGCAAAACCACACGATATGCACGCAAATGGTGCTTTTGGCAGAACGCGCGCGTGGATTTCAACCAAACGACGTGAAAAGCATGCCGATGCTGCTCTTTTTAGCACCCGCACATGGATTTGTGCCAAAACGCGTGTTAAGCATGCACATGCATCTTTTGGTAGACGCGGACGCAGTTTTCTGCAAAACCACACGATATGCATGCAAATGGTGCTTTTGGCAGAACGCGCACGTGGATTTCTACCAAACGACGTGAAAAGCCTGCCGATGCTGCTCTTTTTAGCACCGGCACATGGATTTGTGCCAAAACGCGTGTTAAGCATGCACATGCATCTTTTGGTAGACGCGGACGCAGTTTTCTGCAAAACCACACGATATGCATGCAAATGGTGCTTTTGGCAGAACGCGCACGTGGATTTCTACCAAACGACGTGAAAAGCATGCCGATGCTGCTCTTTTTAGCACCCGCACATGGATTTGTGCCAAAACGCGTTTTAAGCATGCACATGCATCTTTTGGTAGACGCGGACGCAGTTTTCTGCAATACCACACGATATGCATGCAAATGGTGCTTTTGGCAGAACGCGCGCGTGGATTTCTACCAAACGACGTGAAAAGCATGCCGATGCTGGTCTTTTTAGCACCCGAACATGGATTTGTGCCAAAACGCGTGTTAAGCATGCACATGCATCTTTTGGTAGACGCGGACGCAGTTTTCTGCAAAACCACACGATATTCATGCAAATGGTGCTTTTGGCAGAACGCGCACGTGGATTTCTACCAAACGACGCGAAAAGCATGCCGATGCTGCTCTTTTTAGCACCCGCACATGGATTTGTGCCAAAACGCGTATTAAGCATGCACATGCATCTTTTGGTAGACGCAGACGCAGTTTTCTGCAAAACCACACGATATGCATGCAAATGGTGCTTTTGGCAGAACGCGCACGTGGATTTCTACCAAACGACGTGAAAAGCCTGCCGATGCTGCTCTTTTTAGCACCGGCACATGGATTTGTGCCAAAACGCGTGTTAAGCATGCACATGCATCTTTTGGTAGACGCGGAAGCAGTTTTCTGCAAAACCACACGATATGCATGCAAATGGTGCTTTTGGCAGAACGCGCGCGTGGATTTCTACCAAACGACGTGAAAAGCATGCCGATGCTGCTCTTTTTAGCACCCGCACATGGATTTAGGCCAAAACGCGTTTTAAGCATGCACATGCATCTTTTGGTAGACGCGGACGCAGTTTTCTGCAATACCACACGATATGCATGCAAATGGTGCTTTTGGCAGAACGCGCACGTGGATTTCTACCAAACGACGTGAAAAGCATGCCGATGCTGCTCTTTTTAGCACCCGCACATGGATTTGTGCCAAAACGCGTTTTAAGCATGCACATGCATCTTTTGGTAGACGCGGACGCAGTTTTCGGCAAAACCACACGATATGCATGCAAATGGTGCTTTTGGCAGAACGCGCGCGTGGATTTCTACCAAACGACGTGAAAAGCCTGCCGATGCTGCTCTTTTTAGCACCGGCACATGGGTTTGTGCCAAAACGCTTGTTAAGCATGCACATGCATCTTTTGGTAGACGCGGACGCAGTTTTCTGCAAAACCACACGATATGCATGCAAATGGTGCTTTTGGCAGAACGCGCACGTGGATTTCTACCAAACGACGTGAAAACATGCCGATGCTGCTCTTTTTAGCACCCGCACATGGATTTGTGCCAAAACGCGTTTTAAGCATGCACATGCATCTTTTGGTAGACGCGGACGCAGTTTTCTGCAAAACCACACGATATGCATGCAAATGGTGCTTTTGGCAGAACGCGCGCGTGGATTTCTACCAAACGA
Source organism: Dermacentor variabilis (assembly GCF_050947875.1). Taxonomy (NCBI): domain Eukaryota; kingdom Metazoa; phylum Arthropoda; class Arachnida; order Ixodida; family Ixodidae; genus Dermacentor; species Dermacentor variabilis. The sequence goes on along the minus strand of NW_027460397.1, from coordinate 24,251 downwards.
CGTGAAAAGCATGCCGATGCTGCTCTTTTTAGCACCCGCACATGGATTTGTGCCAAAACGCGTTTTAAGCATGCACATGCATCTTTTGGTAGACGCGGACGCAGTTTTCTACAAAACCGCACGATATGCATGCAAATGGTGCTTTTGGGAGAACGCGCACGTGGATTTCTACCAAACGACGTGAAAAGCATGCCGATGCTGCTCTTTTTAGCACCCGCACATGGATTTGTGCCAAAACGCGTTTTAAGCATGCACATGCATCTTTTGGTAGACGCGGACGCAGTTTTCGGCAAAACCACACGATATGCATGCAAATGGTGCTTTTGGCAGAACGCGCGCGTGGATTTCTACCAAACGACGTGAAAAGCATGCCGATGCTGCTCTTTTTAGCACCCGCACATGGATTTGTGCCAAAACGCGTGTTAAGCATGCACATGCATCTTTTGGTAGACGCGGACGCAGTTTTCTGCAAAACCACACGATATGCATGCAAATGGTGCTTTTGGCAGAACGCGCACGTGGATTTCTACCAAACGACGTGAAAAGCATGCCGATGCTGCTCTTTTTAGCACCGGCACATGGATTTGTGCTAAAACGCGTTTTAAGCATGCACATGCATCTTTTGGTAGACGCGGACGCAGTTTTCTGCAAAACCACACGATGTGCATACAAATGGCGCTTTTGGCAGAACGCGCACGTAGATTTCTACCAAACGACGTGAAAAGCATGCCGATGCTGCTCTTTTTAGCACCGGCACATGGATTTGTGCTAAAACGCGTTTTAAGCGTGCACATGCATCTTTTGGTACACGCGGACGCAGTTTTGTGCAAAACCACACGATATGCATGCAAATGGCGCTTTTGGCAGAACGCGCACGTGGATTTCTACCAAACGACGTGAAAAGCATGCCGATGCTGATCTTTTTAGCACCCTCACATGGATTTGTGCCAAAACGCGTTTTAAGCATGCACATGCATCTTTTGGTAGACGCGGACGCAGTTTTCTGCAAAACCACACGATATGCATGCAAATGGTGCTTTTGGCAGAACGCGCGCGTGGATTTCTACCAAACGACGTGAAAAGCATGCCGATGCTGCTCTTTTTAGCACCCGCACATGGATTTGTGCCAAAACGCGTGTTAAGCATGCACATGCATCTTTTGGTAGACGCGGACGCAGTTTTCTGCAAAACCACACGATATGCATGCAAATGGTGCTTTTGGCAGAACGCGCACCTGGATTTCTACCAAACGACGTGAAAAGCCTGCCGATGCTGCTCTTTTTAGCACCGGCACATGGATTTGTGCTAAAACGCGTTTTAAGCATGCACATGCATCTTTTGGTAGACGCGGACGCACTTTTCTGCAAAACCACACGATATGCATGCAAATGGTGCTTTTGGCAGAACGCGCACGTGGATTTCTATCAAACGACGTGAAAAGCATGCCGATGCTGCTCTTTTTAGCACCGGCACATGGATTTGTGCCAAAACGCGTTTTAAGCATGCACATGCATCTTTTGGTAGACGCGGACGCAGTTTTCTGCAAAACCGCACGATATGCATGCAAATGGTGCTTTTGGCAGAACGCGCACGTGGATTTCTACCAAACGACGTGAAAAGCATGCCGATGCTGCTCTTTTTAGCACCGGCACATGGATTTGTGCTAAAACGCGTTTTAAGCATGCACATGCATCTTTTGGTAGACGCGGACGCAGTTTTCTGCAAAACCACACGATATGCATGCAAATGGCGCTTTTGGCAGAACGCGCACGTGGATTTCTACCAAACGACGTGAAAAGCATGCCGATGCTTCTCTTTTTAGCACCGGCACATGGATTTGTGCTAAAACGCGTTTTAAGCATGCACATGCATCTTTTGGTAGACGCGGACGCAGTTTTCTGCAAAACCACACGATATGCATGCAAATGGCGCTTTTGGCAGAACGCGCACGTGGATTTCTACCAAACGACGTGAAAAGCATGCCGATGCTGATCTTTTTAGCACCCTCACATGGATTTGTGCCAAAACGCGTTTTAAGCATGCACATGCATCTTTTGGTAGACGCGGACGCAGTTTTCTGCAAAACCACACGATATACATGCAAATGGTGCTTTTGGCAGAACGCGCACGTAGATTTCTACCAAACGACGTGAAAAGCATGCCGATGCTGCTCTTTTTAGCACCCGCACATGGATTTGTGCCAAAACGCGTTTTAAGCATGCACATGCATCTTTTGGTAGACGCGGACGCAGTTTTCTGCAAAACCGCACGATATGCATGCAAATGGTGCTTTTGGCAGAACGCGCACGTGGATTTCTACCAAACGACGTGAAAAGCATGCCGATGCTGCTCTTTTTAGCACCCGCACATGGATTTGTGCCAAAACGCGTTTTAAGCATGCACATGCATCTTTTGGTAGACGCGGACGCAGTTTTCGGCAAAACCACACGATATGCATGCAAATGGTGCTTTTGGCAGAACGCGCGCGTGGATTTCTACCAAACGACGTGAAAAGCATGCCGATGCTGCTCTTTTTAGCACCGGCACATGGATTTGTGCTAAAACGCGTTTTAAGCATGCACATGCATCTTTTGGTAGACGCGGACGCAATTTTCTGCAAAACCACGCGATATGCATGCAAATGGTGCTTTTGGCAGAACGCGCACGTGGATTTCTACCAAACGACGTGAAAAGCCTGCCGATGCTGCTCTTTTTAGCCCCGGCACATGGATTTGTGCTAAAACGCGTTTTAAGCATGCACATGCATCTTTTGGTAGACGCGGACGCACTTTTCTGCAAAACCACACGATATGCATGCAAATGGTGCTTTTGGCAGAACGCGCGCGTGGATTTCTACCAAACGACGTGAAAAGCATGCCGATGCTGCTCTTTTTAGCACCCGCACATGGATTTGGGCCAAAACGCGTTTTAAGCATGCACATGCATCTTTTGGTAGACGCGGACGCAGGTTTCTGCAAAACCACACGATATACATGCAAATGGTGCTTTTGGCAGAACGCGCACGTAGATTTCTACCAAACGCCGTGAAAAGCATGCCGATGCTGCTCTTTTTAGCACCCGCACATGGATTTGTGCCAAAACGCGTTTTAAGCATGCACATGCATCTTTTGGTAGACGCGGACGCTGTTTTCTGCAAAACCACACGATATGCATGCAAATGGTGCTTTTGGCAGAACGCGCACGTGGATTTCTACCAAACGACGTGAAAAGCATGCCGATGCTTCTCTTTTTAGCACCCGCACATGGATTTGTGCCAAAACGCGTTTTAAGCATGCACATGCATCTTTTGGTAGACGCGGACGCAGTTTTCTGCAAAACCGCACGATATGCATGCAAATGGTGCTTTTGGCAGAACGCGCACGTGGATTTCTACCAAACGACGTGAAAAGCATGCCGATGCTGCTCTTTTTAGCACCCGCACATGGATTTGTGCCAAAACGCGTTTTAAGCATGCACATGCATCTTTTGGTAGACGCGGACGCAGTTTTCGGCAAAACCACACGATATGCATGCAAATGGTGCTTTTGGCAGAACGCGCGCGTGGATTTCTACCAAACGACGTGAAAAGCATGCCGATGCTGCTCTTTTTAGCACCGGCACATGGATTTGTGCTAAAACACGTTTTAAGCATGCACATGCATCTTTTGGTAGACGCGTACGCAATTTTCTGCAAAACCACGCGATATGCATGCAAATGGTGCTTTTGGCAGAACGCGCACGTGGATTTCTACCAAACGACGTGAAAAGCCTGCCGATGCTGCTCTTTTTAGCCCCGGCACATGGATTTGTGCTAAAACGCGTTTTAAGCATGCACATGCATCTTTTGGTAGACGCGGACGCACTTTTCTGCAAAACCACACGATATGCATGCAAATGGTGCTTTTGGCAGAACGCGCGCGTGGATTTCTACCAAACGACGTGAAAAGCATGCCGATGCTGCTCTTTTTAGCACCCGCACATGGATTTGTGCCAAAACGCGTTTTAAGCATGCACATGCATCTTTTGGTAGACGCGGACGCAGTTTTCTGCAAAACTGCACGATATGCATGCAAATGGTGCTTTTGGCAGAACGCGCACGTGGATTTCTACCAAACGACGTGAAAAGCATGCCGATGCTGCTCTTTTTAGCACCCGCACATGGATTTGTGCCAAAACGCGTTTTAAGCATGCACATGCATCTTTTGGTAGACGCGGACGCAGTTTTCGGCAAAACCACACGTTATGCATGCAAGTGGTGCTTTTGGCAGAACGCGCACGTGGATTTCCACCAAACGACGTGAAAAGCATGCCGATGCTGCTCTTTTTAGCACCCGCACATGGATTTGTGCCAAAACGCGTTTTAAGCATGCACATGCATCTTTTGGTAGACGCGGACGCAGTTTTCTGCAAAACCACACGATATGCATGCAAATGGCGCTTTTGGCAGAACGCGCACGTGGATTTCTACGAAACGACGTGAAAAGCATGCCGATGCTGATCTTTTTAAAAAAGCACCCTCACATGGATTTGTGCCAAAACGCGTTTTAAGCATGCACATGCATCTTTTGGTAGACGCGGACGCAGTTTTCTGCAAAACCACACGATATGCATGCAAATGGTGCTTTTGGCAGAACGCGCGCGTGGATTTCTACCAAACGACGTGAAAAGCATGCCGATGCTGCTCTTTTTAGCACCCGCACATGGATTTGTGCCAAAACGCGTGTTAAGCATGCACATGCATCTTTTGGTAGACGCGGACGCAGTTTTCTGCAAAACCACACGATATGCATGCAAATGGTGCTTTTGGCAGAACGCGCACGTGGATTTCTACCAAACGACGTGAAAAGCATGCCGATGCTGCTCTTTTTAGCACCGGCACATGGATTTGTGCTAAAACGCGTTTTAAGCATGCACATGCATCTTTTGGTAGACGCGGACGCAATTTTCTGCAAAACCACGCGATATGCATGCAAATGGTGCTTTTGGCAGAACGCGCACGTGGATTTCTACCAAACGACGTGAAAAGCCTGCCGATGCTGCTCTTTTTAGCCCCGGCACATGGATTTGTGCTAAAACGCGTTTTAAGCATGCACATGCATCTTTTGGTAGACGCGGACGCACTTTTCTGCAAAACCACACGATATGCATGCAAATGGTGCTTTTGGCAGAACGCGCGCGTGGATTTCTACCAAACGACGTGAAAAGCATGCCGATGCTGCTCTTTTTAGCACCCGCACATGGATTTGTGCCAAAACGCGTTTTAAGCATGCACATGCATCTTTTGGTAGACGCGGACGCAGTTTTCTGCAAAACCACACGATATGCATGCAAATGGTGCTTTTGGCAGAACGCGCACGTGGATTTCTACCAAACGACGTGAAAAGCATGCCGATGCTGCTCTTTTTAGCACCCGCACATGGATTTGTGCCAAAACGCGTTTTAAGCATGCACATGCATCTTTTGGTAGACGCGGACGCAGTTTTCTGCAAAACCACACGATATGCATGCAAATGGCGCTTTTGGCAGAACGCGCACGTGGATTTCTACCAAACGACGTGAAAAGCATGCCGATGCTGCTCTTTTTAGCACCCGCACATGGATTTGGGCCAAAACGCGTTTTAAGCATGCACATGCATCTTTTGGTAGACGCGGACGCAGGTTTCTGCAAAACCACACGATATACATGCAAATGGTGCTTTTGGCAGAACGCGCACGTAGATTTCTACCAAACGCCGTGAAAAGCATGCCGATGCTGCTCTTTTTAGCACCCGCACATGGATTTGTGCCAAAACGCGTTTTAAGCATGCACATGCATCTTTTGGTAGACGCGGACGCTGTTTTCTGCAAAACCACACGATATGCATGCAAATGGTGCTTTTGGCAGAACGCGCACGTGGATTTCTACCAAACGACGTGAAAAGCATGCCGATGCTTCTCTTTTTAGCACCCGCACATGGATTTGTGCCAAAACGCGTTTTAAGCATGCACATGCATCTTTTGGTAGACGCGGACGCAGTTTTCTGCAAAACCGCACGATATGCATGCAAATGGTGCTTTTGGCAGAACGCGCACGTGGATTTCTACCAAACGACGTGAAAAGCATGCCGATGCTGCTCTTTTTAGCACCCGCACATGGATTTGTGCCAAAACGCGTTTTAAGCATGCACATGCATCTTTTGGTAGACGCGGACGCAGTTTTCGGCAAAACCACACGATATGCATGCAAATGGTGCTTTTGGCAGAACGCGCGCGTGGATTTCTACCAAACGACGTGAAAAGCATGCCGATGCTGCTCTTTTTAGCACCGGCACATGGATTTGTGCTAAAACGCGTTTTAAGCATGCACATGCATCTTTTGGTAGACGCGGACGCAATTTTCTGCAAAACCACGCGATATGCATGCAAATGGTGCTTTTGGCAGAACGCGCACGTGGATTTCTACCAAACGACGTGAAAAGCCTGCCGATGCTGCTCTTTTTAGCCCCGGCACATGGATTTGTGCTAAAACGCGTTTTAAGCATGCACATGCATCTTTTGGTAGACGCGGACGCACTTTTCTGCAAAACCACACGATATGCATGCAAATGGTGCTTTTGGCAGAACGCGCGCGTGGATTTCTACCAAACGACGTGAAAAGCATGCCGATGCTGCTCTTTTTAGCACCCGCACATGGATTTGTGCCAAAACGCGTTTTAAGCATGCACATGCATCTTTTGGTAGACGCGGACGCAGTTTTCTGCAAAACTGCACGATATGCATGCAAATGGTGCTTTTGGCAGAACGCGCACGTGGATTTCTACCAAACGACGTGAAAAGCATGCCGATGCTGCTCTTTTTAGCACCCGCACATGGATTTGTGCCAAAACGCGTTTTAAGCATGCACATGCATCTTTTGGTAGACGCGGACGCAGTTTTCGGCAAAACCACACGTTATGCATGCAAGTGGTGCTTTTGGCAGAACGCGCACGTGGATTTCCACCAAACGACGTGAAAAGCATGCCGATGCTGCTCTTTTTAGCACCCGCACATGGATTTGTGCCAAAACGCGTTTTAAGCATGCACATGCATCTTTTGGTAGACGCGGACGCAGTTTTCTGCAAAACCACACGATATGCATGCAAATGGCGCTTTTGGCAGAACGCGCACGTGGATTTCTACGAAACGACGTGAAAAGCATGCCGATGCTGATCTTTTTAAAAAAGCACCCTCACATGGATTTGTGCCAAAACGCGTTTTAAGCATGCACATGCATCTTTTGGTAGACGCGGACGCAGTTTTCTGCAAAACCACACGATATGCATGCAAATGGTGCTTTTGGCAGAACGCGCGCGTGGATTTCTACCAAACGACGTGAAAAGCATGCCGATGCTGCTCTTTTTAGCACCCGCACATGGATTTGTGCCAAAACGCGTGTTAAGCATGCACATGCATCTTTTGGTAGACGCGGACGCAGTTTTCTGCAAAACCACACGATATGCATGCAAATGGTGCTTTTGGCAGAACGCGCACGTGGATTTCTACCAAACGACGTGAAAAGCATGCCGATGCTGCTCTTTTTAGCACCGGCACATGGATTTGTGCTAAAACGCGTTTTAAGCATGCACATGCATCTTTTGGTAGACGCGGACGCAGTTTTCTGCAAAACCACACGATGTGCATGCAAATGGCGCTTTTGGCAGAACGCGCACGTAGATTTCTACCAAACGACGTGAAAAGCATGCCGATGCTGCTCTTTTTAGCACCGGCACATGGATTTGTGCTAAAACGCGTTTTAAGCGTGCACATGCATCTTTTGGTAGACGCGGACGCAGTTTTGTGCAAAACCACACGATATGCATGCAAATGGCGCTTTTGGCAGAACGCGCACGTGGATTTCTACCAAATGACGTGAAAAGCATGCCGATGCTGATCTTTTTAGCACCCTCACATGGATTTGTGCCAAAACGCGTTTTAAGCATGCACATGCATCTTTTGGTAGACGCGGACGCAGTTTTCTGCAAAACCACACGATATGCATGCAAATGGTGCTTTTGGCAGAACGCGCGCGTGGATTTCTACCAAACGACGTGAAAAGCATGCCGATGCTGCTCTTTTTAGCACCGCACATGGATTTGTGCCAAAACGCGTGTTAAGCATGCACATGCATCTTTTGGTAGACGCGGACGCAGTTTTCTGCAAACCACACGATATGCATGCAAATGGTGCTTTTGGCAGAACGCGCACGTGGATTTCTACCAAACGACGTGAAAAGCCTGCCGATGCTGCTCTTTTTAGCACCGGCACATGGATTTGTGCTAAAACGCGTTTTAAGCATGCACATGCATCTTTTGGTAGACGCGGACGCACTTTTCTGCAAAACCACACGATATGCATGCAAATGGTGCTTTTGGCAGAACGCGCACGTGGATTTCTATCAAACGACGTGAAAAGCATGCCGATGCTGCTCTTTTTAGCACCGGCACATGGATTTGTGCCAAAACGCGTTTTAAGCATGCACATGCATCTTTTGGTAGACGCGGACGCAGTTTTCTGCAAAACCGCACGATATGCATGCAAATGGTGCTTTTGCAGAACGCGCACGTGGATTTCTACCAAACGACGTGAAAGCATGCCGATGCTGCTCTTTTTAGCACCGGCACATGGATTTGTGCTAAAACGCGTTTTAAGCATGCACATGCATCTTTTGGTAGACGCGGACGCAGTTTTCTGCAAAACCACACGATGTGCATGCAAATGGCGCTTTTGGCAGAACGCGCACGTAGATTTCTACCAAACGACGTGAAAAGCATGCCGATGCTGCTCTTTTTAGCACCGGCACATGGATTTGTGCTAAAACGCGTTTTAAGCATGCACATGCATCTTTTGGTAGACGCGGACGCAGTTTTCTGCAAACCACACGATATGCATGCAAATGGCGCTTTTGGCAGAACGCGCACGTGGATTTCTACCAAACGACGTGAAAAGCATGCCGATGCTGATCTTTTTAGCACCCTCACATGGATTTGTGCCAAAACGCGTTTTAAGCATGCACATGCATCTTTTGGTAGACGCGGACGCAGTTTTCTGCAAAACCACACGATATGCACGCAAATGGTGCTTTTGGCAGAACGCGCGCGTGGATTTCTACCAAACGACGTGAAAAGCATACCGATGCTGCTCTTTTTAGCACCCGCACATGGATTTGTGCCAAAAAAAACGCGTGTTAAGCATGCACATGCATCTTTTGGTAGACGCGGACGCAGTTTTCTGCAAAACCACACGATATGCATGCAAATGGTGCTTTTGGCAGAACGCGCACGTGGATTTCTACCAAACGACGTGAAAAGCCTGCCGATGCTGCTCTCTTTAGCACCGGCACATGGATTTGTGCCAAAACGCGTGTTAAGCATGCACATGCATCTTTTGGTAGACGCGGACGCAGTTTTCTGCAAAACCACACGATATGCATGCAAATGGTGCTTTTGGCAGAACGCGCACGTGGATTTCTACCAAACGACGTGAAAAGCATGCCGATGCTGCTCTTTTTAGCACCCGCACATGGATTTGTGCCAAAACGCGTTTTAAGCATGCACATGCATCTTTTGGTAGACGCGGACGCAGTTTTCTGCAAAACCACACGATATGCATGCAAATGGTGCTTTTGGCAGAACGCGCACGTGGATTTCTACCAAACGACGTGAAAAGCATGCCGATGCTGCTCTTTTTAGCACCCGCACATGGATTTGTGCCAAAACGCGTTTTAAGCATGCACATGCATCTTTTGGTAGACGCGGACGCAGTTTTCTGCAAAACCACACGATATGCATGCAAATGGTGCTTTTGGCAGAACGCGCACGTGGATTTCTACCAAACGACGTGAAAAGCATGCCGATGCTGCTCTTTTTAGCACCCGCACATGGATTTGTGCCAAAACGCGTTTTAAGCATGCACATGCATCTTTTGGTAGGCGCGGACGGAGTTTTCTGCAAAACCACACGATATGCATGCAAATGGCGCTTTTGGCAGAACGCGCACGTGGATTTCTACCAAACGACGTGAAAAGCATGCCGATGCTGCTCTTTTTAGCACCCGCACATGGATTTGTGCCAAAACGCGTTTTAAGCATGCACATGCATCTTTTGGTAGACGCGGACGCAGTTTTCTGCAAAACCACACGATATACATGCAAATGGTGCTTTTGGCAGAACGCGCACGTAGATTTCTACCAAACGACGTGAAAAGCATGCCGATGCTGCTCTTTTTAGCACCCGCACATGGATTTGTGCCAAAACGCGTTTTAAGCATGCACATGCATCTTTTGGTAGACGCGGACGCAGTTTTCTGCAAAACCGCACGATATGCATGCAAATGGTGCTTTTGGCAGAACGCGCACGTGGATTTCTACCAAACGACGTGAAAAGCATGCCGATGCTGCTCTTTTTAGCACCCGCACATGGATTTGTGCCAAAACGCGTTTTAAGCATGCACATGCATCTTTTGGTAGACGCGGACGCAGTTTTCGGCAAAACCACACGATATGCATGCAAATGGTGCTTTTGGCAGAACGCGCGCGTGGATTTCTACCAAACGACGTGAAAAGCATGCCGATGCTGCTCTTTTTAGCACCGGCACATGGATTTGTGCTAAAACGCGTTTTAAGCATGCACATGCATCTTTTGGTAGACGCGGACGCAATTTTCTGCAAAACCACGCGATATGCATGCAAATGGTGCTTTTGGCAGAACGCGCACGTGGATTTCTACCAAACGACGTGAAAAGCCTGCCGATGCTGCTCTTTTTAGCCCCGGCACATGGATTTGTGCTAAAACGCGTTTTAAGCATGCACATGCATCTTTTGGTAGACGCGGACGCACTTTTCTGCAAAACCACACGATATGCATGCAAATGGTGCTTTTGGCAGAACGCGCGCGTGGATTTCTACCAAACGACGTGAAAAGCATGCCGATGCTGCTCTTTTTAGCACCCGCACATGGATTTGGGCCAAAACGCGTTTTAAGCATGCACATGCATCTTTTGGTAGACGCGGACGCAGGTTTCTGCAAAACCACACGATATACATGCAAATGGTGCTTTTGGCAGAACGCGCACGTAGATTTCTACCAAACGCCGTGAAAAGCATGCCGATGCTGCTCTTTTTAGCACCCGCACATGGATTTGTGCCAAAACGCGTTTTAAGCATGCACATGCATCTTTTGGTAGACGCGGACGCTGTTTTCTGCAAAACCACACGATATGCATGCAAATGGTGCTTTTGGCAGAACGCGCACGTGGATTTCTACCAAACGACGTGAAAAGCATGCCGATGCTTCTCTTTTTAGCACCCGCACATGGATTTGTGCCAAAACGCGTTTTAAGCATGCACATGCATCTTTTGGTAGACGCGGACGCAGTTTTCTGCAAAACAGCACGATATGCATGCAAATGGTGCTTTTGGCAGAACGCGCACGTGGATTTCTACCAAACGACGTGAAAAGCATGCCGATGCTGCTCTTTTAGCACCCGCACATGGATTTGTGCCAAAACGCGTTTTAAGCATGCACATGCATCTTTTGGTAGACGCGGACGCAGTTTTCGGCAAAACCACACGATATGCATGCAAATGGTGCTTTTGGCAGAACGCGCGCGTGGATTTCTACCAAACGACGTGAAAAGCATGCCGATGCTGCTCTTTTTAGCACCGGCACATGGATTTGTGCTAAAACGCGTTTTAAGCATGCACATGCATCTTTTGGTAGACGCGTACGCAATTTTCTGCAAAACCACGCGATATGCATGCAAATGGTGCTTTTGGCAGAACGCGCACGTGGATTTCTACCAAACGACGTGAAAAGCCTGCCGATGCTGCTCTTTTTAGCCCCGGCACATGGATTTGTGCTAAAACGCGTTTTAAGCATGCACATGCATCTTTTGGTAGACGCGGACGCACTTTTCTGCAAAACCACACGATATGCATGCAAATGGTGCTTTTGGCAGAACGCGCGCGTGGATTTCTACCAAACGACGTGAAAAGCATGCCGATGCTGCTCTTTTTAGCACCCGCACATGGATTTGTGCCAAAACGCGTTTTAAGCATGCACATGCATCTTTTGGTAGACGCGGACGCAGTTTTCTGCAAAACTGCACGATATGCATGCAAATGGTGCTTTTGGCAGAACGCGCACGTGGATTTCTACCAAACGACGTGAAAAGCATGCCGATGCTGCTCTTTTTAGCACCCGCACATGGATTTGTGCCAAAACGCGTTTTAAGCATGCACATGCATCTTTTGGTAGACGCGGACGCAGTTTTCGGCAAAACCACACGTTATGCATGCAAGTGGTGCTTTTGGCAGAACGCGCACGTGGATTTCCACCAAACGACGTGAAAAGCATGCCGATGCTGCTCTTTTTAGCACCCACAAATGGATTTGTGCCAAAACGCGTTTTAAGCATGCACATGCATCTTTTGGTAGACGCGGACGCAGTTTTCTGCAAAACCACACGATATGCATGCAAATGGCGCTTTTGGCAGAACGCGCACGTGGATTTCTACGAAACGACGTGAAAAGCATGCCGATGCTGATCTTTTTAAAAAAGCACCCTCACATGGATTTGTGCCAAAACGCGTTTTAAGCATGCACATGCATCTTTTGGTAGACGCGGACGCAGTTTTCTGCAAAACCACACGATATGCATGCAAATGGTGCTTTTGGCAGAACGCGCGCGTGGATTTCTACCAAACGACGTGAAAAGCATGCCGATGCTGCTCTTTTTAGCACCCGCACATGGATTTGTGCCAAAACGCGTGTTAAGCATGCACATGCATCTTTTGGTAGACGCGGACGCAGTTTTCTGCAAAACCACACGATATGCATGCAAATGGTGCTTTTGGCAGAACGCGCACGTGGATTTCTACCAAACGACGTGAAAAGCATGCCGATGCTGCTCGTTTTAGCACCGGCACATGGATTTGTGCTAAAACGCGTTTTAAGCATGCACATGCATCTTTTGGTAGACGCGGACGCAATTTTCTGCAAAACCACGCGATATGCATGCAAATGGTGCTTTTGGCAGAACGCGCACGTGGATTTCTACCAAACGACGTGAAAAGCCTGCCGATGCTGCTCTTTTTAGCCCCGGCACATGGATTTGTGCTAAAACGCGTTTTAAGCATGCACATGCATCTTTTGGTAGACGCGGACGCACTTTTCTGCAAAACCACACGATATGCATGCAAATGGTGCTTTTGGCAGAACGCGCGCGTGGATTTCTACCAAACGACGTGAAAAGCATGCCGATGCTGCTCTTTTTAGCACCCGCACATGGATTTGTGCCAAAACGCGTTTTAAGCATGCACATGCATCTTTTGGTAGACGCGGACGCAGTTTTCTGCAAAACCACACGATATGCATGCAAATGGTGCTTTTGGCAGAACGCGCACGTGGATTTCTACCAAACGACGTGAAAAGCATGCCGATGCTGCTCTTTTTAGCACCCGCACATGGATTTGTGCCAAAACGCGTTTTAAGCATGCACATGCATCTTTTGGTAGACGCGGACGCAGTTTTCTGCAAAACCACACGATATGCATGCAAATGGCGCTTTTGCAGAACGCGCACGTGGATTTCTACCAAACGACGTGAAAAGCATGCCGATGCTGCTCTTTTTAGCACCCGCACATGGATTTGGGCCAAAACGCGTTTTAAGCATGCACATGCATCTTTTGGTAGACGCGGACGCAGGTTTCTGCAAAACCACACGATATACATGCAAATGGTGCTTTTGGCAGAACGCGCACGTAGATTTCTACCAAACGCCGTGAAAAGCATGCCGATGCTGCTCTTTTTAGCACCCGCACATGGATTTGTGCCAAAACGCGTTTTAAGCATGCACATGCATCTTTTGGTAGACGCGGACGCTGTTTTCTGCAAAACCACACGATATGCATGCAAATGGTGCTTTTGGCAGAACGCGCACGTGGATTTCTACCAAACGACGTGAAAAGCATGCCGATGCTTCTCTTTTTAGCACCCGCACATGGATTTGTGCCAAAACGCGTTTTAAGCATGCACATGCATCTTTTGGTAGACGCGGACGCAGTTTTCTGCAAAACCGCACGATATGCATGCAAATGGTGCTTTTGGCAGAACGCGCACGTGGATTTCTACCAAACGACGTGAAAAGCATGCCGATGCTGCTCTTTTTAGCACCCGCACATGGATTTGTGCCAAAACGCGTTTTAAGCATGCACATGCATCTTTTGGTAGACGCGGACGCAGTTTTCGGCAAAACCACACGATATGCATGCAAATGGTGCTTTTGGCAGAACGCGCGCGTGGATTTCTACCAAACGACGTGAAAAGCATGCCGATGCTGCTCTTTTTAGCACCGGCACATGGATTTGTGCTAAAACGCGTTTTAAGCATGCACATGCATCTTTTGGTAGACGCGGACGCAATTTTCTGCAAAACCACGCGATATGCATGCAAATGGTGCTTTTGGCAGAACGCGCACGTGGATTTCTACCAAACGACGTGAAAAGCCTGCCGATGCTGCTCTTTTTAGCCCCGGCACATGGATTTGTGCTAAAACGCGTTTTAAGCATGCACATGCATCTTTTGGTAGACGCGGACGCACTTTTCTGCAAAACCACACGATATGCATGCAAATGGTGCTTTTGGCAGAACGCGCGCGTGGATTTCTACCAAACGACGTGAAAAGCATGCCGATGCTGCTCTTTTTAGCACCCGCACATGGATTTGTGCCAAAACGCGTTTTAAGCATGCACATGCATCTTTTGGTAGACGCGGACGCAGTTTTCTGCAAAACTGCACGATATGCATGCAAATGGTGCTTTTGGCAGAACGCGCACGTGGATTTCTACCAAACGACGTGAAAAGCATGCCGATGCTGCTCTTTTTAGCACCCGCACATGGATTTGTGCCAAAACGCGTTTTAAGCATGCACATGCATCTTTTGGTAGACGCGGACGCAGTTTTCGGCAAAACCACACGTTATGCATGCAAGTGGTGCTTTTGGCAGAACGCGCACGTGGATTTCCACCAAACGACGTGAAAAGCATGCCGATGCTGCTCTTTTTAGCACCCGCACATGGATTTGTGCCAAAACGCGTTTTAAGCATGCACATGCATCTTTTGGTAGACGCGGACGCAGTTTTCTGCAAAACCACACGATATGCATGCAAATGGCGCTTTTGGCAGAACGCGCACGTGGATTTCTACGAAACGACGTGAAAAGCATGCCGATGCTGATCTTTTTAAAAAAGCACCCTCACATGGATTTGTGCCAAAACGCGTTTTAAGCATGCACATGCATCTTTTGGTAGACGCGGACGCAGTTTTCTGCAAAACCACACGATATGCATGCAAAAGGTGCTTTTGGCAGAACGCGCGCGTGGATTTCTACCAAACGACGTGAAAAGCATGCCGATGCTGCTCTTTTTAGCACCCGCACATGGATTTGTGCCAAAACGCGTGTTAAGCATGCACATGCATCTTTTGGTAGACGCGGACGCAGTTTTCTGCAAAACCACACGATATGCATGCAAATGGTGCTTTTGGCAGAACGCGCACGTGGATTTCTACCAAACGACGTGAAAAGCATGCCGATGCTGCTCTTTTTAGCACCGGCACATGGATTTGTGCTAAAACGCGTTTTAAGCATGCACATGCATCTTTTGGTAGACGCGGACGCAGTTTTCTGCAAAACCACACGATGTGCATGCAAATGGCGCTTTTGGCAGAACGCGCACGTAGATTTCTACCAAACGACGTGAAAAGCATGCCGATGCTGCTCTTTTTAGCACCGGCACATGGATTTGTGCTAAAACGCGTTTTAAAGCGTGCACATGCATCTTTTGGTAGACGCGGACGCAGTTTTGTGCAAAACACACGATATGCATGCAAATGGCGCTTTTGGCAGAACGCGCACGTGGATTTCTACCAAATGACGTGAAAAGCATGCCGATGCTGATCTTTTTAGCACCCTCACATGGATTTGTGCCAAAACGCGTTTTAAGCATGCACATGCATCTTTTGGTAGACGCGGACGCAGTTTTCTGCAAAACCACACGATATGCATGCAAATGGTGCTTTTGGCAGAACGCGCGCGTGGATTTCTACCAAACGACGTGAAAAGCATGCCGATGCTGCTCTTTTTAGCACCCGCACATGGATTTGTGCCAAAACGCGTGTTAAGCATGCACATGCATCTTTTGGTAGACGCGGACGCAGTTTCTCTGCAAAACCACACGATATGCATGCAAATGGTGCTTTTGGCAGAACGCGCACGTGGATTTCTACCAAACGACGTGAAAAGCCTGCCGATGCTGCTCTTTTTAGCACCGGCACATGGATTTGTGCTAAAACGCGTTTTAAGCATGCACATGCATCTTTTGGTAGACGCGGACGCACTTTTCTGCAAAACCACACGATATGCATGCAAATGGTGCTTTTGGCAGAACGCGCACGTGGATTTCTATCAAACGACGTGAAAAGCATGCCGATGCTGCTCTTTTTAGCACCGGCACATGGATTTGTGCCAAAACGCGTTTTAAGCATGCACATGCATCTTTTGGTAGACGCGGACGCAGTTTTCTGCAAAACCGCACGATATGCATGCAAATGGTGCTTTTGGCAGAACGCGCACGTGGATTTCTACCAAACGACGTGAAAAGCATGCCGATGCTGCTCTTTTTAGCACCGGCACATGGATTTGTGCTAAAACGCGTTTTAAGCATGCACATGCATCTTTTGGTAGACGCGGACGCAGTTTTCTGCAAAACCACACGATGTGCATGCAAATGGCGCTTTTGGCAGAACGCGCACGTAGATTTCTACCAAACGACGTGAAAAGCATGCCGATGCTGCTCTTTTTAGCACCGGCACATGGATTTGTGCTAAAACGCGTTTTAAGCATGCACATGCATCTTTTGGTAGACGCGGACGCAGTTTTCTGCAAAACCACACGATATGCATGCAAATGGCGCTTTTGGCAGAACGCGCACGTGGATTTCTACCAAACGACGTGAAAAGCATGCCGATGCTGATCTTTTTAGCACCCTCACATGGATTTGTGCCAAAACGCGTTTTAAGCATGCACATGCATCTTTTGGTAGACGCGGACGCAGTTTTCTGCAAAACCACACGATATGCACGCAAATGGTGCTTTTGGCAGAACGCGCGCGTGGATTTCTACCAAACGACGTGAAAAGCATACCGATGCTGCTCTTTTTAGCACCCGCACATGGATTTGTGCCAAAACGCGTGTTAAGCATGCACATGCATCTTTTGGTAGACGCGGACGCAGTTTTCTGCAAAACCACACGATATGCATGCAAATGGTGCTTTTGGCAGAACGCGCACGTGGATTTCTACCAAACGACGTGAAAAGCCTGCCGATGCTGCTCTCTTTAGCACCGGCACATGGATTTGTGCCAAAACGCGTGTTAAGCATGCACATGCATCTTTTGGTAGACGCGGACGCAGTTTTCTGCAAAACCACACGATATGCATGCAAATGGTGCTTTTGGCAGAACGCGCACGTGGATTTCTACCAAACGACGTGAAAAGCATGCCGATGCTGCTCTTTTTAGCACCCGCACATGGATTTGTGCCAAAACGCGTTTTAAGCATGCACATGCATCTTTTGGTAGACGCGGACGCAGTTTTCTGCAAAACCACACGATATGCATGCAAATGGTGCTTTTGGCAGAACGCGCACGTGGATTTCTACCAAACGACGTGAAAAGCATGCCGATGCTGCTCTTTTTAGCACCCGCACATGGATTTGTGCCAAAACGCGTTTTAAGCATGCACATGCATCTTTTGGTAGACGCGGACGCAGTTTTCTGCAAAACCACACGATATGCATGCAAATGGTGCTTTTGGCAGAACGCGCACGTGGATTTCTACCAAACGACGTGAAAAGCATGCCGATGCTGCTCTTTTTAGCACCCGCACATGGATTTGTGCCAAAACGCGTTTTAAGCATGCACATGCATCTTTTGGTAGGCGCGGACGGAGTTTTCTGCAAAACCACACGATATGCATGCAAATGGCGCTTTTGGCAGAACGCGCACGTGGATTTCTACCAAACGACGTGAAAAGCATGCCGATGCTGCTCTTTTTAGCACCCGCACATGGATTTGTGCCAAAACGCGTTTTAAGCATGCACATGCATCTTTTGGTAGACGCGGACGCAGTTTTCTGCAAAACCACACGATATACATGCAAATGGTGCTTTTGGCAGAACGCGCACGTAGATTTCTACCAAACGACGTGAAAAGCATGCCGATGCTGCTCTTTTTAGCACCCGCACATGGATTTGTGCCAAAACGCGTTTTAAGCATGCACATGCATCTTTTGGTAGACGCGGACGCAGTTTTCGGCAAAACCACACGATATGCATGCAAATGGTGCTTTTGGCAGAACGCGCGCGTGGATTTCTACCAAACGACGTGAAAAGCATGCCGATGCTGCTCTTTTTAGCACCCGCACATGGATTTGTGCCAAAACGCGTTTTAAGCATGCACATGCATCTTTTGGTAGACGCGGACGCAGTTTTCTGCAAAACCACACGATATGCATGCAAATGGCGCTTTTGGCAGAACGCGCACGTGGATTTCTACGAAACGACGTGAAAAGCATGCCGATGCTGATCTTTTTAAAAAAGCACCCTCACATGGATTTGTGCCAAAACGCGTTTTAAGCATGCACATGCATCTTTTGGTAGACGCGGACGCAGTTTTCTGCAAAACCACACGATATGCATGCAAATGGTGCTTTTGGCAGAACGCGCGCGTGGATTTCTACCAAACGACGTGAAAAGCATGCCGATGCTGCTCTTTTTAGCACCCGCACATGGATTTGTGCCAAAACGCGTTTTAAGCATGCACATGCATCTTTTTGTAGACGCGGACGCAGTTTTCTGCAAAACCGCACGATATGCATGCAAATGGTGCTTTTGGCAGAACGCGCACGTGGATTTCTACCAAACGACGTGAAAAGCATGCCGATGCTGCTCTTTTTAGCACCCGCACATGGATTTGTGCCAAAACGCGTTTTAAGCATGCACATGCATCTTTTGGTAGACGCGGACGCAGTTTTCGCCAAAACCACACGTTATGCATGCAAGTGGTGCTTTTGGCAGAACGCGCACGTGGATTTCCACCAAACGACGTGAAAAGCATGCCGATGCTGCTCTTTTTAGCACCCGCACATGGATTTGTGCCAAAACGCGTTTTAAGCATGCACATGCATCTTTTGGTAGACGCGGACGCAG
Organism: Dermacentor variabilis; assembly: GCF_050947875.1. Taxonomy (NCBI): domain Eukaryota; kingdom Metazoa; phylum Arthropoda; class Arachnida; order Ixodida; family Ixodidae; genus Dermacentor; species Dermacentor variabilis. Next base: position 4,971 of record NW_027460397.1, on the reverse strand, counting down.
TTTTCTGCAAAACCACACGATATGCATGCAAATGGCGCTTTTGGCAGAACGCGCACGTGGATTTCTACGAAACGACGTGAAAAGCATGCCGATGCTGATCTTTTTAAAAAAGCACCCTCAAATGGATTTGTGCCAAAACGCGTTTTAAGCATGCACATGCATCTTTTGGTAGACGCGGACGCAGTTTTCTGCAAAACCACACGATATGCATGCAAATGGTGCTTTTGGCAGAACGCGCGCGTGGATTTCTACCAAACGACGTGAAAAGCATGCCGATGCTGCTCTTTTTAGCACCCGCACATGGATTTGTGCCAAAACGCGTGTTAAGCATACACATGCATCTTTTGGTAGACGCGGACGCAGTTTTCTGCAAAACCACACGATATGCATGCAAATGGTGCTTTTGGCAGAACGCGCACGTGGATTTCTACCAAACGACGTGAAAAGCCTGCCGATGCTGCTCTTTTTAGCACCGGCAGATGGATTTGTGCTAAAACGCGTTTTAAGCATGCACATGCATCTTTTGGTAGACGCGGACGCACTTTTCTGCAAAACCGCACGATATGCATGCAAATGGTGCTTTTGGCAGAACGCGCACGTGGATTTCTACCAAACGACGTGAAAAGCCTGCCGATGCTGCTCTTTTTAGCACCGGCAGATGGATTTGTGCTAAAACGCGTTTTAAGCATGCACATGCATCTTTTGGTAGACGCGGACGCACTTTTCTGCAAAACCACACGATATGCATGCAAATGGTGCTTTTGGAAGAACGCGCACGTGGATTTCTATCAAACGACGTGAAAAGCATGCCGATGCTGCTCTTTTTAGCACCGGCACATGGATTTGTGCCAAAACGCGTTTTAAGCATGCACATGCATCTTTTGGTAGACGCGGACGCAGTTTTCTGCAAAACCGCACGATATGCATGCAAATGGTGCTTTTGGCAGAACGCGCACGTGGATTTCTACCAAACGACGTGAAAAGCATGCCGATGCTGCTCTTTTTAGCACCGGCACAAGGATTTGTGCTAAAACGCGTTTTAAGCATGCACATGCATCTTTTGGTAGACGCGGACGCAGTTTTCAGCAAAACCACACGATATGCATGCAAATGGTGCTTTTGGCAGAACGCGCGCGTGGATTTCTACCAAACGACGTGAAAAGCATGCCGATGCTGCTCTTTTTAGCACCCGCACATGGATTTGTGCCAAAACGCGTTTTAAGCATGCACATGCATCTTTTGGTAGACGCGGACGCAGTTTTCTGCAAAACCGCACGATATGCATGCAAATGGTGCTTTTGGCAGAACGCGCACGTGGATTTCTACCAAACGACGTGAAAAGCATGCCGATGCTGCTCTTTTTAGCACCCGCACATGGATTTGTGCAAAACGCGTTTTAAGCATGCACATGCATCTTTTGGTAGACGCGGACGCAGTTTTCGGCAAAACCACACGTTATGCATGCAAGTGGTGCTTTTGGCAGAACGCGCACGTGGATTTCCACCAAACGACGTGAAAAGCATGCCGATGCTGCTCTTTTTAGCACCCGCACATGGATTTGTGCCAAAACGCGTTTTAAGCATGCACATGCATCTTTTGGTAGACGCGGACGCAGTTTTCTGCAAAACCACACGATATGCATGCAAATGGCGCTTTTGGCAGAACGCGCACGTGGATTTCTACGAAACGACGTGAAAAGCATGCCGATGCTGATCTTTTTAAAAAAGCACCCTCACATGGATTTGTGCCAAAACGCGTTTTAAGCATGCACATGCATCTTTTGGTAGACGCGGACGCAGTTTTCTGCAAAACCACACGATATGCATGCAAATGGTGCTTTTGGCAGAACGCGCGCGTGGATTTCTACCAAACGACGTGAAAAGCATGCCGATGCTGCTCTTTTTAGCACCCGCACATGGATTTGTGCCAAAACGCGTGTTAAGCATACAAATGCATCTTTTGGTAGACGCGGACGCAGTTTTCTGCAAAACCACACGATATGCATGCAAATGGTGCTTTTGGCAGAACGCGCACGTGGATTTCTACCAAACGACGTGAAAAGCCTGCCGATGCTGCTCTTTTTAGCACCGGCAGATGGATTTGTGCTAAAACGCGTTTTAAGCATGCACATGCATCTTTTGGTAGACGCGGACGCACTTTTCTGCAAAACCGCACGATATGCATGCAAATGGTGCTTTTGGCAGAACGCGCACGTGGATTTCTACCAAACGACGTGAAAAGCATGCCGATGCTGCTCTTTTTAGCACCCGCACATGGATTTGTGCCAAAACGCGTTTTAAGCATGCGCATGCATCTTTTGGTAGACGCGGACGCAGTTTTCGGCAAAACCACACGATATGCATGCAAATGGTGCTTTTGGCAGAACGCGCGCGTGGATTTCTACCAAACGACGTGAAAAGCATGCCGATGCTGCTCTTTTTAGCACCGGCACATGGATTTGTGCTAAAACGCGTTTTAAGCATGCACATGCATCTTTTGGTAGACGCGGACGCACTTTTCTGCAAAACCACACGATATGCATGCAAATGGTGCTTTTGGCAGAACGCGCGCGTGGATTTTTACCAAACGACGTGAAAAGCATGCCGATGCTGCTCTTTTTAGCACCCGCACATGGATTTGTGCCAAAACGCGTTTTAAGCATGCACATGCATCTTTTGGTAGACGCGGACGCAGTTTTCGGCAAAACCACACGTTATGCATGCAAGTGGTGCTTTTGGCAGAACGCGCACGTGGATTTCCACCAAACGACGTGAAAAGCATGCCGATGCTGCTCTTTTTAGCACCCGCACATGGATTTGTGCCAAAACGCGTTTTAAGCATGCACATGCATCTTTTGGTAGACGCGGACGCAGTTTTCTGCAAAACCACACGATATGCATGCAAATGGCGCTTTTGGCAGAACGCGCACGTGGATTTCTACGAAACGACGTGAAAAGCATGCCGATGCTGATCTTTTTAAAAAAGCACCCTCACATGGATTTGTGCCAAAACGCGTTTTAAGCATGCACATGCATCTTTTGGTAGACGCGGACGCAGTTTTCTGCAAAACCACACGATATGCATGCAAATGGTGCTTTTGGCAGAACGCGCGCGTGGATTTCTACCAAACGACGTGAAAAGCATGCCGATGCTGCTCTTTTTAGCACCCGCACATGGATTTGTGCCAAAACGCGTGTTAAGCATACACATGCATGTTTTGGTAGACGCGGACGCAGTTTTCTGCAAAACCACACGATATGCATGCAAATGGTGCTTTTGGCGGAACGCGCACGTGGATTTCTACCAAACGACTTGAAAAGCCTGCCGATGCTGCTCTTTTTAGCACCGGCTGATGGATTTGTGCTAAAACGCGTTTTAAGCATGCACATGCATCTTTTGGTAGACGCGGACGCACTTTTCTGCAAAACCACACGATATGCATGCAAATCGTGCTTTTGGAAGAACGCGCACGTGGATTTCTATCAAACGACGTGAAAAGCATGCCGATGCTGCTCTTTTTAGCACCGGCACATGGATTTGTGCCAAAACGCGTTTTAAGCATGCACATGCATCTTTTGGTAGACGCGGACGCAGTTTTCTGCAAAACCGCACGATATGCATGCAAATGGTGCTTTTGGCAGAACGCGCACGTGGATTTCTACCAAACGACGTGAAAAGCATGCCGATGCTGCTCTTTTTAGCACCGGCACAAGGATTTGTGCTAAAACGCGTTTTAAGCATGCACATGCATCTTTTGGTAGACGCGGACGCAGTTTTCAGCAAAACCACACGATATGCATGCAAATGGCGCTTTTGGCAGAACGCGCACGTGGATTTCTACCAAACGACGTGATAAGCATGCCGATGCTGATCTTTTTAGCACCCGCACATGGATTTGTGCCAAAACGCGTTTTAAGCATGCACATGCATCTTTTGGTAGATGCGGACGCAGTTTTCTGCAAAACCGCACGATATGCATGCAAATGGTGCTTTTGGCAGAACGCGCACGTGGATTTCTACCAAACGACGCGAAAAGCATGCCGATGCTGCTCTTTTTAGCACCCGCACATGGATTTGTGCCAAAACGCGTTTTAAGCATGCACATGCATCTTTTGGTAGACACGGACGCAGTTTTCTGCAAAACCACACGATATGCATGCAAATGGTGCTTTTGGCAGAACGCGCGCGTGGATTTCTACCAAACGACGTGAAAAGCATGCCGATGCTGCTCTTTTTAGCACCCGCACATGGATTTGTGCCAAAACGCGTGTTAAGCATGCACATGCATCTTTTGGTAGACGCGGACGCAGTTTTCTGCAAAACCACACGATATGCATGCAAATGGTGCTTTTGGCAGAACGCGCACGTGGATTTCTACCAAACGACGTGAAAAGCCTGCCGATGCTGCTCTTTTTTGCACCGGCACATGGATTTGAGCTAAAACGCGTTTTAAGCATGCACATGCATCTTTTGGTAGACGCGGACGCACTTTTCTGCAAAACCACACGATATGCATGCAAATGGTGCTTTTGGCAGAACGCGCACGTGGATTTCTACCAAACGACGTGAAAAGCATGCCGATGCTGCTCTTTTTAGCACCCGCACATGGATTTGTGCCAAAACGCGTTTTAAGCATGCACATGCATCTTTTGGTAGACGCGGACGCAGTTTTCTGCAAAACCACACGATATGCTTGCAAATGGCGCTTTTGGCAGAACACGCACGTGGATTTCTACCAAACGACGTGAAAAGCATGCCGATGCTGCTCTTTTTAGCACCCGCACTTGGATTTGTGCCAAAACGCGTTTTAAGCATGCACATGCATCTTTTGGTAGACGCGGACGCAGTTTTCTGCAAAACCACACGATATGCATGCAAATGGCGCTTTTGGCAGAACGCGCACGTGGATTTCTACCAAACGACGTGAAAAGCATGCCGATGCTGCTCTTTTTAGCACCCGCACTTGGATTT
>NW_027460396.1:0-88166 GCF_050947875.1 Dermacentor variabilis | reverse complement strand
ACGTGAAAAGCATGCCGATGCTGCTCTTTTTAGCACCCGCACATGGATTTGTGCCAAAACGCTTTTTAAGCATGCACATGCATCTTTTGGTAGACGCGGACGCAGTTTTCTGCAAAACCACACGATATGCATGCAAATGGTGCTTTTGGCAGAACGCGCACGTGGATTTCTACCAAACGACGTGAAAAGCATGCCGATGCTGCTCTTTTTAGCACCCGCACATGGATTTGTGCCAAAACGCGTTTTAAGCATGCACATGCATCTTTTGGTAGACGCAGACGCAGTTTTCTGCAAAACCACACGATATGCATGCTAATGGTGCTTTTGGCAGAACGCGCACGTGGATTTCTACCAAACGACGTGAAAAGCATGCCGATGCTGCTCTTTTTAGCACCCTCACATGGATTTGTGCCAAAACGCGCTTTAAGCATGCACATGCATCTTTTGGTAGACACGGACGCAGTTTTCTGCAAAACCACACGATATGCATGCAAATGGTGCTTTTGGCAGAACGCGCACGTGGATTTCTACCAAACGACGTGAAAAGCATGCCGATGCTGCTCTTTTTAGCACCCGCACATGGATTTGTGCCAAAACGCGTTTTAAGCATGCACATGCATCTTTTGGTAGACGCGGACGCAGTTTTCTGCAAAACCACACGATATGCATGCAAATGGTGCTTTTGGCAGAACGCGCGCGTGGATTTCTACCAAACGACGTGAAAAGCATGCCGATGCTGTTCTTTTTAGCACCCGCACTTGGATTTGTGCCTAAACGCGTTTTAAGCATGCACATGCATCTTTTGGTAGACGCGGACGCAGTTTTCTGCAAAACCACACGATATGCATGCAAATGGTGCTTTTGGCAGAACGCGCACGTGGATTTCTATCAAACGACGTGAAAAGCATGCCGATGCTGCTCTTTTTAGCACCCGCACATGGATTTGTGCCAAAACGCGTTTTAAGCATGCACATGCATCTTTTGGAAGACGCGGACTCACTTTTCTGCAAAACCACACGATATGCATGCAAATGGTGCTTTTGGCAGAACGCGGGCGTGGATTTCTACCAAACGACGTGAAAAGCATGCCGATGCTGTTCTTTTTACACCCGCACTTGGATTTGTGCCTAAGCGCGTTTTAAGCATGCACATGCATCTTTTGGTAGACGCGGACGCAGTTTTCTGCAAAACCACACGATATGCATGCAAATGGTGCTTTTGGCAGAACGCGCACGTGGATTTCTACCAAACGACGTGAAAAGCATGCCGATGCTGCTCTTTTTAGCACCCGCACATGGATTTGTGCCAAAACGCGTTTTAAGCATGCACATGCATCTTTTGGTAGACGCGGACGCAGTTTTCTGCAAAACCACACGATATGCATGCAAATGGTGCTTTTGGCAGAACGCGCGCGTGGATTTCTACCAAACGACGTGAAAAGCATGCCGATGCTGTTCTTTTTAGCACCCGCACTTGGATTTGTGCCTAAACGCGTTTTAAGCATGCACATGCATCTTTTGGTAGACGCGGACGCAGTTTTCTGCAAAACCACACGATATGCATGCAAATGGTGCTTTTGGCAGAACGCGCACGTGGATTTCTATCAAACGACGTGAAAAGCATGCCGATGCTGCTCTTTTTAGCACCCGCACATGGATTTCTGCCAAAACGCGTTTTAAGCATGCACATGCATCTTTTGGAAGACGCGGACTCACTTTTCTGCAAAACCACACGATATGCATGCAAATGGTGCTTTTGGCAGAACGCGCGCGTGGATTTCTACCAAACGACGTGAAAAGCATGCCGATGCTGTTCTTTTTACACCCGCACTTGGATTTGTGCCTAAACGCGTTTTAAGCATGCACATGCATCTTTTGGTAGACGCGGACGCAGTTTTCTGCAAAACCACACGATATGCATGCAAATGGTGCTTTTGGCAGAACGCGCACGTGGATTTCTACCAAACGACGTGAAAAACATGCCGATGCTGCTCTTTTTAGCACCCGCACATGGATTTGTGCCAAAACGCGTTTTAAGCATGCACATGCATCTTTTGGTAGACGCGGACGCAGTTTTCTGCAAAACCACACGATATGCATGCAAATGGTGCTTTTGGCAGAACGCGCACGTGGCTTTCTACCAAACGACGTGAAAAGCATGCCGATGCTGCTCTTTTTAGCACCCGCACATGGATTTGTGCCAAAACGCGTTTTAAGCATGCAGATGCATCTTTTGGTAGACGCGGACGCAGTTTTCTGCAAAACCACACGATATGCATGCAAATGGTGCTTTTGGCAGAACGCGCGCGTGGATTTCTACCAAACGACGTGAAAAGCATGCCGATGCTGTTCTTTTTAGCAGCCGCACTTGGATTTGTGCCTAAACGCGTTTTAAGATGCACATGCATCATGGTTATATTGCGCTCAGTTTTACAAACACGATACTAAGGAAGGACAGGACGTGGACGGACGAAGCGCAAACTACCAACTGTTTGATACTGTTAAAGAACGCGCTTATATAAAAGGAGATATGGTGCGGGGGGGGGCTACATATAAAAAGATATGACAAGGTGACGACATGTGATTATAGTTTGGGTCAGGCATACATCCTTCACATGCACCCGTTCGCCCTGGCGAACTCGACCTCAGCTTTGATAAGCGCGATGGACGGAGTGCTTACGCACGTCTCTTTTTCTTTAGCTATCGCAAGCGCCTCCCATATTTCTCGCTCCGTTTTTGTTTTTGATGTTCCGATGACTGTGGTGCTTTCTATTAGCGGAGAGCATTTGCACTGTTTGCAATGTGCGGCCAAGTTGCTAGGTGCTGTCAGAAGCTGGCACGTGTATTTGTGCTCCCGTAACCTATCGTTTAGACAACGTCCAGTTTGCCCAATGTATACTTTCCCGCAGTCTAGTGGGATTTGGTAAACAACTGAAGTAGCGCATTCCACGTACTTTTTTGCGTGCTTAGTCTGACAGACCGTACCACTAGGGTTGGCCTCTTTGGATCCTAGTGGTACGGTCTGTCAGACTAAGCACGCAAAAAAGTACGTGGAATGCGCTACTTCAGTTGTTTACCAAATCCCACTAGACTGCGGGAAAGTATACATTGGGCAAACTGGACGTTGTCTAAACGATAGGTTACGGGAGCACAAATACACGTGCCAGCTTCTGACAGCACCTAGCAACTTGGCCGCACATTGCAAACAGTGCAAATGCTCTCCGCTAATAGAAAGCACCACAGTCATCGGAACATCAAAAACAAAAACGGAGCGAGAAATATGGGAGGCGCTTGCGATAGCTAAAGAAAAAGAGACGTGCGTAAGCACTCCGTCCATCGCGCTTATCAAAGCTGAGGTCGAGTTCGCCAGGGCGAACGGGTGCATGTGAAGGATGTATGCCTGACCCAAACTATAATCACATGTCGTCACCTTGTCATATCTTTTTATATGTAGCCCCCCCCCCCCCCGCACCATATCTCCTTTTATATAAGCGCGTTCTTTAACAGTATCAAACAGTTGGTAGTTTGCGCTTCGTCCGTCCACGTCCTGTCCTTCCTTAGTATCGTGTTTGTAAAACTGAGCGCAATATAACCATGAACGTTCACCAACTAGCCCCCTTCATTGCTTTACTAAATGCACATGCATCTTTTGGTAGACGCGGACGCAGTTTTCTGCAAAACCACACGATATGCATGCAAATGGTGCTTTTGGCAGAACGCGCACGTGGATTTCTACCAAACGACGTGAAAAGCATGCCGATGCTGCTCTTTGTAGCACCCGCACATGGATTTGTGCCTAAACGCGTTTTAAGCATGCACATGCATCTTTTGGTAGACGCGGACGCAGTTTTCTGCGAAACCACACGATATGCATGCAAATGGTGCTTTTGGCTGAACGCGCACGTGGATTTCTACCAAACGACGTGAAAAGCATGCCGATGCTGCTCTTTGTAGCACCCGCACATGGATTTGTGCCAAAACGCGTGTTAAGCATGCACATGCATCTTTTGGTAGACGCGGACGCAGTTTTGTGCAAAACCACACGATATGCATGCAAATGGTGCTTTTGGGAGAACGCGCACGTGGATTTCTACCAAACGACGTGAAAAGCATGCCGATGCTGCTCTTTTTAGCACCCGCACATGGATTTGTGGCAAAACACGTTTTAAGCATGCACACGCATCTTTTGGTAGACGCGGACGCAGTTTTCTGCAAAACCACACGATATGCATGCAAATGGTGCTTTTGGCAGAACGCGCACGTGGATTTCTACCAAACGACGTGAAAAGCATGCCGATGCTGCTCTTTTTAGCACCCGCATATGGAGTTGTGCCAAAACGCGTTTTAAGCATGCAAATGCATCTTTTGGTAGACGCGGACGCAGTTTTCTGGAAAACCACACGATATGCATGCAAATGGTGCTTTTGGCAGAACGCGCACGTGGATTTCTACCAAACGACGTGAAAAGCATGCCGATGCTTCTCTTTTTAGCACCCGCACATGGATTTGTGCCAAAACGCGTTTTAAGCATGCACATGCATCCATTGGTAGACGCGGACGCAGTTTTCTGCAAAACCACACGATATGCATGCAAATGGTGCTTTTCGCAGAACGCGCACGTGGATTTCTACCAAACGACGTGAAAAGCATGCCGATGCTGCTCTTTTTAGCACCCGCACATGGATTTGTGCCAAAACGCGTTTGAAGCATGTACATGCATCTTTGATAGACGCGGACGCAGTTTCCTGCAAAACCACACGATATGCATGCAAATGGTGCTTTTGGCAGAACGCGCACGTGGATTTCTACCAAACGACGTGAAAAGCATGCCGATGCTGCTCTTTTTAGCACCCGCACATTGTTTTGTGCCAAAACGCGTTTTAATCATGCACATATGCATCTTTTGGTAGACGCGGACACAGTTTTCTGCAAAACCAGACGATATGCATGCAAATGGTGCTTTTGGCAGAACGCGCACGTGGATTTCTACCAAACGACGTGAAAAGCATGCCGATGCTGCTCTTTTTAGCACCCGCACATGGATTTGTGCCAAAGCGCGGTTTAAGCATGCACATGCATTTTTTGTAGACGCGCATGCAGTTTTCTGCAAAACCACACGATATGCATGCAAATGGTGCTTTTGGCAGAACGCGCACGTGGATTTCTACCAAACGACGTGAAAAGCATGCCGATGCTGCTCTTTTTAGCACCCCCACATGTATTTGTGCCAAAACGCGTTTTAAGCATGCATATGCATCTTTTGGTAGACGCGGACGCAGTTTTCTGCAAAACCAGACGATATGCATGCAAATGGTGCTTTTGGCAGAACGCGCACGTGCATTTCTACCAAACGACGTGAAAAGCATGCCGATGCTGCTCTTTTTAGCACCCGCACATGGATTTGTGCCAAAACGCGGTTTAAGCATGCACATGCATCTTTTGGTAGACGCGGACGCAATTTTCTGCAAAACCACACGATATGCATGCAAATGGTGCTTTTGGCAGAACGCGCACGTGGATTTCTACCAAACGACGTGAAAAGCATGCCGATGCTGCTATTTTAAGCACCCGCACATGGATTTGTGCCAAAAGCGTTTTAAGCATGCACATGCATCTTTTGGTAGACGCGGACGCAGTTTTCTGCAAAACCACACGATATGCATGCAAATGGTGCTTTTGGCAGAACGCGCGCGTGGATTTCTACCAAACGACGTGGAAAGCATGCCGATGCTGTTCTTTTTACACCCGCACTTGGATTTGTGCCTAAACGCGTATTAAGCATGCACATGCATCTTTTGGTAGACGCGGACGCAGTTTTCTGCAAAACCACACGATATGCATGCAAATGGTGCTTTTAGCAGAACGCGCACGTGGATTTCTACCAAACGACGTGAAAAGCATGCCGATGCTGCTCTTTGTAGCACCCGCACATGGATTTGTGCCTAAACGCGTTTTAAGCATGCACATGCATCTTTTGGCAGACGCGGACGCAGTTTTCTGCAAAACCACACGATATGCATGCAAATGGTGCTTTTGGCAGAACGCGTACGTGGATTTCTACCAAACGACGTGAAAAGCATGCCGATGCTGCTCTTTTTAGCACCCGCACATGGATTTGTGCCAAAACGCGTGTTAAGCATGCACATGCATCTTTTTGTAGACGCGGACGCAGTTTTCTGCAAAACCACACGATATGCATGCAAATGGTGCTTTTGGGAGAACGCGCACGTGGATTTCTACCAAACGACGTGAAAAGCATGCCGATGCTGCTCTTTTTAGCACCCGCACATGGATTTGTGCCAAAACGCGTTTTAAGCATGCACATGCATCTTTTGGTAGACGCGGAGGCAGTTTTCTGCAAAACCACACGATATGCATGCAAATGGTGCTTTTGGCAGAACGCGCACGTGGATTTCTACCAAACGACGTGAAAAGCATGCCGATGCTGCTCTTTTTAGCACCCGCACATGAATTTGTGCCAAAACGCGTTTTAAGCATGCACATGCATCTTTTGGTAGACGCGGACGCAGTTTTCTGCAAAACGACACGATATGCATGCAAATGGTGCTTTTGGCAGAACGCGCACGTGGATTTCTACCAAACGACGTGAAAAGCATGCCGATGCTGTTCTTTTTAGCACCCGCACTTGGATTTGTGCCTAAACGCGTTTTAAGCATGCACATGCATCTTTTGGTAGACGCGGACGCAGTTTTCTGCAAAACCACACGATATGCATGCAAATGGTGCTTTTGGGAGAACGCGCACGTGGATTTCTACCAAACGACGTGAAAAGCATGCCGATGCTGCTCTTTTTAGCACCCGCACATGGATTTGTGCCAAAACGCGGTTTAAGCATGCACATGCATCTTTTGGTCGACGCGGACGCAATTTTCTGCAAAACCACACGATATGCATGCAAATGGTGCTTTTGGCAGAACGCGCACGTGGATTTCTACCAAACGACGTGAAAAGCATGCCGATGCTGTTCTTTTTACACCCGCACTGGGATTTGTGCCTTAACGCGTTTTAAGCATGCACATGCATCTTTTGGTAGACGCGGACGCAGTTTTCTGCAAAACCACACGATATGCATGCAAATGGTGCTTTTGGCAGAACGCGCGCGTGGATTTCTACCAAACGACGTGAAAACCATGCCGATGCTGTTCTTTTTACACCCGCACTTGGATTTGTGCCTAAACGCGTATTAAGCATGCACATGCATCTTTTGGTAGACGCGGACGCAGTTTTCTGCAAAACCACACGATATGCATGCAAATGGTGCTTTTGGCAGAACGCGCGCGTGGATTTCTACCAAACGACGTGAAAAGCATGCCGATGCTGCTCTTTTTAGCACCCGCACTTGGATTTGTGCCTAAACGCGTTTTAAGCATGCACATGCATCTTTTGGTAGACGCGGACGCAGTTTTCTGCAAAACCACACGATATTCATGCAAATGGTGCTTTTGGCAGAACGCGCACGTGGATTTCTACCAAACGACGTGAAAAGCATGCCGATGCTGCTCTTTGTAGCACCCGCACTTGGATTTGTGCCAAAACGCGTGTTAAGTATGCACATGCATCTTTTGGTAGACGCGGACGCAGTTTTCTGCAAAACCACACGATATTCATGCAAATGGTGCTTTTGGCAGAACGCGCACGTGGATTTCTACCAAACGACTTGAAAAGCATGCCGATGCTGCTCTTTGTAGCACCCGCACTTGGATTTGTGCCAAAACGCGTTTTAAGCATGCACATGCATCTTTTGGTAGACGCGGACGCAGTTTTCTGCAAAACCACATGATATGCATGCAAATGGTGCTTTTGGCAGAACGCGCACGTGGATTTCTACCAAACGACATGAAAAGCATGCCGATGCTGCTCTTTTTAGCACCCGCACATGGATTTGTGCCAAAACGCGGTTTAAGCATGCACATGCATCTTTTGGTAGACGCGGACGCAATTTTCTGCAAAACCACACGATATGCATGCAAATGGTGCTTTTGGCAGAACGCGCACGTGGATTTCTACCAAACGACGTGAAAAGCATGCCGATGCTGTTCTTTTTACACCCGCACTTGGATTTGTGCCTAAACGCGTTTTAAGCATGCACATGCATCTTTTGGTAGACGCGGACGCAATTTTCTGCAAAACCACACGATATGCATGCAAATGGTGCTTTTGGCAGAACGCGCACGTGGATTTCTACCAAACGACGTGAAAAGCATGCCGATGCTGTTCTTTTTACACCCGCACTTGGATTTGTGCCTAAACGCGTTTTAAGCATGCACATGCATCTTTTGGTAGACGCGGACGCAGTTTTCTGCAAAACCACACGATATGCATGCAAATGGTGCTTTTGGCAGAACGCGCGCGTGGATTTCTACCAAACGACGTGAAAAGCATGCCGATGCTGTTCTTTTTACACCCGCACTTGGATTTGTGCCTAAACGCGTATTAAGCATGCACATGCATCTTTGGTAGACGCGGACGCAGTTTTCTGCAAAACCACACGATATGCATGCAAATGGTGCTTTTGGCAGAACGCGCGCGTGGATTTCTACCAAACGACGTGAAAAGCATGCCGATGCTGTTCTTTTTAGCACCCGCACTTGGATTTGTGCCTAAACGCGTTTAAGCATGCACATGCATCTTTTGGTAGACGCGGACGCAGTTTTCTGCAAAACCACACGATATTCATGCAAATGGTGCTTTTGGCAGAACGCGCACGTGGATTTCTACCAAACGACGTGAAAAGCATGCCGATGCAGCTCTTTGGAGCACCCGCACTTGGATTTGTGCCAAAACGCGTTTTAAGCATGCACATGCATCTTTTGGTAGACGCGGACGCAGTTTTCTGCAAAACCACACGATATGCATGCAAATGGTGCTTTTGGCAGAACGCGCACGTGGATTTCTACCAAACGACGTGAAAAGCATGCCGATGCTGTTCTTTTTACACCCGCACTTGGATTTGTGCCTAAACGCGTTTTAATCATGCACATGCATCTTTTGGTAGACGCGGACGCAGTTTTCTGCAAAACCACACGATATGCTTGCAAATGGTGCTTTTGGCAGAACGCGCACGTGGATTTCTACCAAACGACGTGAAAAGCATGCCGATGCTGCTCTTTTTAGCACCCGCACATGGATTTGTGCCAAAACGCGTTTTAAGCATGCACATGCATCTTTTGGTAGACGCGGACGCAGTTTTCTGCAAAACCACACGATATGCATGCAAATGGTGCTTTTGGCAGAACGCGCACGTGGATTTCTACCAAACGACGTGAAAAGCATGCCGATGCTGCTCTTTTTAGCACCCGCACATGGATTTGTGCCAAAACACGTTTTAAGCATGCACATGCATCTTTTGGTAGACGCGGACGCAGTTTTCTGCAAAACCACACGATATGCATGCAAATGGTGCTTTTGGCAGAACGCGCGCGTGGATTTCTACCAAACGACGTGAAAAGCATGCCGATGCTGTTCTTTTTAGCACCCGCACTTGGATTTGTGCCTAAACGCGTTTTAAGCATGCACATGCATCTTTTGGTAGACGCGGACGCAGTTTTCTGCAAAACCACACGATATTCATGCAAATGGTGCTTTTGGCAGAACGCGCACGTGGATTTCTACCAAACGACGTGAAAAGCATGCCGATGCTGCTCTTTGTAGCACCCGCACATGGATTTGTGCCTAAACGCGTTTTAAGCATGCACATGCATCTTTTGGTAGACGCGGACGCAGTTTCCTGCAAAACCACACGATATGCATGCAAATGGTGCTTTTGGCAGAACGCGCACGTGGATTTCTACCAAACGACGTGAAAAGCATGCCGATGCTGCTCTTTGTAGCACCCGCACATGGATTTGTGCCAAAACGCGTGTTAAGCATGCACATGCATCTTTTGGTAGACGCGGACGCAGTTTTCTGCAAATCCACACGATATGCATGCAAATGGTGCTTTTGGGAGAACGCGCACGTGGATTTCTACCAAACGACGTGAAAATCATGCCGATGCTGCTCTTTTTAGCACCCGCACATGGATTTGTGCCAAAACGCGTTTTAAGCATGCACATGCATCTTTTGGTAGACGCGGACGCAGTTTTCTGCAAAACCACGCGATATGCATGCAAATGGTGCTTTTGGCAGAACGCGCACGTGGATTTCTACCAAACGACGTGAAAAGCATGCCGATGCTGCTCTTTTTAGCACCCGCATATGGAGTTGTGCCAAAACGCGTTTTAAGCATGCAAATGCATCTTTTGGTAGACGCGGACGCAGTTTTCTGGAAAACCACACGATATGCATGCAAATGGTGCTTTTGGCAGAACGCGCACGTGGATTTCTACCAAACGAGGTGAAAAGCATGTCGATGCTTCTCTTTTTAGCACCCGCGCATGGATTTGTGCCAAAACGCTTTTTAAGCATGCACATGCATCCATTGGTAGACGCGCACGCAGTTTTCTGCAAAACCACACGATATGCATGCAAATGGTGCTTTTCGCAGAACGCGCACGTGGATTTCTACCAAACGACGTGAAAAGCATGCCGATGCTGCTCTTTTTAGCACCCGCACATGGATTTGTGCCAAAACGCGTTTTAAGCATGCACATGCATCTTTGGTAGACGCGGACGCAGTTTCCTGCAAAACCACACGATATGCATGCAAATGGTGCTTTTGGCAGAACGCGCACGTGGATTTCTACCAAACGACGTGAAAAGCATGCCGATGCTGCTCCTTTTAGCACCCGCACATGGATTTGTGCCAAAACGCGTTTTAAGCATGCACATGCATCTTTTGTTAGACGCGGACGCAGTTTTCTGCAAAACCACACGATATGCATGCAAATGGTGCTTTTGGCAGAACGCGCACGTGGATTTCTACCAAACGACGTGAAAAGCATGCTGATGCTGCTCTTTTTACCACCCGCACATGGATTTGTGCCAAAACGCGTTTTAAGCATGCACATGCATCTTTTGGTAGACGCGGACGCAGTTTTCTGCAAAACCACACGATATGCATGCAAATGGTGCTTTTTGCAGAACGCGCGCGTGGATTTCTACCAAACGACGTGAAAAGCATGCCGATGCTGTTCTTTTTAGCACCCGCACTTGGATTTGTGCCTAAACGCGTTTTAAGCATGCACATGCATCTTTTGGTAGACGCGGACGCAGTTTTCTGCAAAACCACACGATATGCATGCAAATGGTGCTTTTGGCAGAACGCGCACGTGGATTTCTACAAAACGACGTGAAAAGCATGCCGATGCTGCTCTTTGTAGCACCCGCACATGGATTTGTGCCAAAACGCGTGTTAGGCATGCACATGCATCTTTTGGTAGACGCGGACGCAGTTTTCTGCAAAACCACATGATATGCATGCAAATGGTGCTTTTGGCAGAACGCGCACGTGGATTTCTACCAAACGACGTGAAAAGCATGCCGATGCTGCTCTTTTTAGCACCCGCACATGGATTTGTGCCAAAACGCGTTTTAAGCATGCACATGCATCTTTTGGTAGACGCGGACGCAGTTTTCTGCAAAACCACACGATATGCATGCAAATGGTGCTTTTGGCAGAACGCGCGCGTGGATTTCTACCAAACGACGTGAAAAGCATGCCGATGCTGTTCTTTTTAGCACCCGCACTTGGATTTGTTTCTAAACGCGTTTTAAGCATGCACATGCATCTTTTGGTAGACGCGGACGCAGTTTTCTGCAAAACCACACGATATGCATGCAAATGGTGCTTTTGGCAGAACGCGCACGTGGATTTCTACCAAACGACGTGAAAAGCATGCCGATGCTGCTCTTTGTAGCACCCGCACATGGATTTGTGCCAAAACGCGTTTTAAGCATGCACATGCATCTTTTGGAAGACGCGGACGCACTTTTCTGCAAAACCACACGATATGCATGCAAATGGTGCTTTTGGCAGAACGCGCGCGTGGATTTCTACCAAACGACGCGAAGAGCATGCCGCTGCTGTTCTTTTTACACCCGCACTTGCATTTGTGCCTAAACGCGTTTTAAGCATGCACATGCATCTTTTGGTAGACGCGGACGCAGTTTTCTGCAAAACCACACGATATGCATGCAAATGGTGCTTTTAACAGAACGCGCACGTGGATTTCTACCAAACGACGTGAAAAGAATGCCGATGCTGCTCTTTTTAGCACCCGCACATGGATTTGTGCCAAAACGCGTTTTAAGCATGCACATGCATCTTTTGGTAGACGCGGACGCAGTTTTCTGCAAAACCACACGATATGCATGCAAATGGTGCTTTTGGCAGAACGCGCACGTGGATTTCTACCAAACGACGTGAAAAACATGCCGATGCTGCTCTTTTTAGCACCCGCACATGGATTTGTGCCAAAACGCGTTTTAAGCATGCACATGCATCTTTTGGTAGACGCGGACGCAGTTTTCTGCAAAACCACACGATATGCATGCAAATGGTGCTTTTGGCAGAACGCGCGCGTGGATTTCTACCAAACGACGTGAAAAGCATGCCGATGCTGTTCTTTTTAGCACCCGCACTTGGATTTGTGCCTAAACGCGTTTTAAGCATGCACATGCATCTTTTGGTAGACGCCGACGCTGTTTTCTGCAAAACCACACGATATGCATGCAAATGGTGCTTTTGGCAGAACGCGCACGTGGATTTCTACCAAACGACGTGAAAAGCATGCCGATGCTGCTCTTTGTAGCACCCGCACATGGATTTGTGCCTAAACGCGTTTTAAGCATGCACATGCATCTTTTGGTAGACGCGGACGCAGTTTTCTGCAAAACCACACGATATGCATGCAAATGGTGCTTTTGGCAGAACGCGCACGTGGATTTCTACCAAACGACGTGAAAAGCATGCCGATGCTGCTCTTTCTAGCACCCGCACATGGATTTGTGCCAAAACGCGTGTTAAGCATGCACATGCATCTTTTGGTAGACGCGGACGCAGTTTTCTGCAAAACCACACGATATGCATGCAAATGGTGCTTTTGGCAGAACGCGCACGTGGCTTTCTACCAAACGACGTGAAAAGCATGCCGATGCTGCTCTTTTTAGCACCCGCACATGGATTTGTGCCAAAACGCGTTTTAAGCATGCAGATGCATCTTTTGGTAGACGCGGACGCAGTTTTCTGCAAAACCACACGATATGCATGCAAATGGTGCTTTTGGCAGAACGCGCACGTGGATTTCTACCAAACGACGTGAAAAGCATGCCGATGCTGCTCTTTGTAGCACCCGCACATGGATTTGTGCCTAAACGGGTTTTAAGCATGCTCATGCATCTTTTGGTAGACGCGGACGCAGTTTTCTGCGAAACCACACGATATGCATGCAAATCGTGCTTTTGGCTGAACGCGCACGTGGATTTCTACCAAACGACGTGAAAAGCATGCCGATGCTGCTCTTTGTCGCACCCGCACATGGATTTGTGCCAAAACGCGTGTTAAGCATGCAGATGCATCTTTTGGTAGACGCGGACGCAGTTTTGTGCAAAACCACACGATATGCATGCAAATGGTGCTTTTGGGAGAACGCGCACGTGGATTTCTACCAAACGACGTGAAAAGCATGCCGATTCTGCTCTTTTTAGCACCCGCACATGGATTTGTGGCAAAACGCGTTTTAAGCATGCACATGCATCTTTTGGTAGACGCGGACGCAGTTTTCTGCAAAACCACACGATATGCATGCAAATGGTGCTTTTGGCAGAACGCGCACGTGGATTTCTACCAAACGACGTGAAAAGCATGCCGATGCTGCTATTTTTAGCACCCGCATATGGAGTTGTGCCAAAACGCGTTTTAAGCATGCAAATGCATCTTTTGGTAGACGCGGACGCAGTTTTCTGGAAAACCACACGATATGCATGCAAATGGTGCTTTTGGCAGAACGCGCACGTGGATTTCTACCAAACGACGTGAAAAGCATGCCGATGCTTCTCTTTTTAGCACCCGCACATGGATTTGTGCCAAAACGCGTTTTAAGCATGCACATGCATCCATTGGTAGACGCGGACGCAGTTTTCTGCAAAACCACACGATATGCATGCAAATGGTGCTTTTCGCAGAACGCGCACGTGGATTTCTACCAAACGACGTGAAAAGCATGCCGATGCTGCTCTTTTTAGCACCCGCACATGGATTTGTGCCAAAACGCGTTTGAAGCATGTATATGCATCTTTGATAGACGCGGACGCAGTTTCCTGCAAAACCACACGATATGCATGCAAATGGTGCTTTTGGCAGAACGCGCACGTGGATTTCTACCAAACGACGTGAAAAGCATGCCGATGCTGCTATTTTAAGCACCCGCACATGGATTTGTGCCAAAACGCGTTTTAAGCATGCATATGCATCTTTTGGTAGACGCGGACGCAGTTTTCTGCAAAACCAGACGATATGCATGCAAATGGTGCTTTTGGCAGAACGCGCACGTGCATTTCTACCAAACGACGTGAAAAGCATGCCGATGCTGCTCTTTTTAGCACCCGCACATGGATTTGTGCCACAACGCGGTTTAAGCATGCACGTGCATCTTTTGGTAGACGCGGACGCAATTTTCTGCAAAACCACACGATATGCATGCAAATGGTACTTTTGGCAGAACGCGCACGTGGATTTCTACCAAACGACGTGAAAAGCATGCCGATGCTGCTATTTTAAGCACCCGCACATGGATTTGTGCCAAAAGCGTTTTAAGCATGCACATGCATCTTTTGGTAGACGCGGACGCAGTTTTCTGCAAAACCACACGATATGCATGCAAATGGTGCTTTTGGCAGAACGCGCGCGTGGATTTCTACCAAACGACGTGGAAAGCATGCCGATGCTGTTCTTTTTACACCCGCACTTGGATTTGTGCCTAAACGCGTATTAAGCATGCACATGCATCTTTTGGTAGACGCGGACGCAGTTTTCTGCAAAACCACACGATATGCATGCAAATGGTGCTTTTGGCAGAACGCGCACGTGGATTTCTACCAAACGACGTGAAAAGCATGCCGATGCTGCTCTTTTTAGCACCCGCACATGGATTTGTGCCAAAACGCGTTTTAAGCATGCACATGCATCCATTGGTAGACGCGGACGCAGTTTTCTGCAAAACCACACGATATGCATGCAAATGGTGCTTTTCGCAGAACGCGCACGTGGATTTCTACCAAACGACGTGAAAAGCATGCCGATGCTGCTCTTTTTAGCACCCGCACATGGATTTGTGCCAAAACGCGTTTGAAGCATGTATATGCATCTTTGATAGACGCGGACGCAGTTTCCTGCAAAACCACACGATATGCATGCAAATGGTGCTTTTGGCAGAACGCGCACGTGGATTTCTACCAAACGACGTGAAAAGCATGCCGATGCTGCTCTTTTTAGCACCCGCACATTGTTTTGTGCCAAAACGCGTTTTAATCATGCACATGCATCTTTTGGTAGACGCGGACACAGTTTTCTGCAAAACCAGACGATATGCATGCAAATGGTGCTTTTGGCAGAACGCGCACGTGGATTTCTACCAAACGACGTGAAAAGCATGCCGATGCTGCTCTTTTTAGCACCCGCACATGGATTTGTGCCAAAGCGCGGTTTAAGCATGCACATGCATTTTTTGTAGACGCGCATGCAGTTTTCTGCAAAACCACACGATATGCATGCAAATGGTGCTTTTGGCAGAACGCGCACGTGGATTTCTACCAAACGACGTGAAAAGCATGCCGATGCTGCTCTTTTTAGCACCCGCACATGTATTTGTGCCAAAACGCGTTTTAAGCATGCATATGCATCTTTTGGTAGACGCGGACGCAGTTTTCTGCAAAACCAGACGATATGCATGCAAATGGTGCTTTTGGCAGAACGCGCACGTGCATTTCTACCAAACGACGTGAAAAGCATGCCGATGCTGCTCTTTTTAGCACCCGCACATGGATTTGTGCCACAACGCGGTTTAAGCATGCACGTGCATCTTTTGGTAGACGCGGACGCAATTTTCTGCAAAACCACACGATATGCATGCAAATGGTGCTTTTGGCAGAACGCGCACGTGGATTTCTACCAAACGACGTGAAAAGCATGCCGATGCTGCTATTTTAAGCACCCGCACATGGATTTGTGCCAAAAGCGTTTTAAGCATGCACATGCATCTTTTGGTAGACGCGGACGCAGTTTTCTGCAAAACCACACGATATGCATGCAAATGGTGCTTTTGGCAGAACGCGCGCGTGGATTTCTACCAAACGACGTGGAAAGCATGCCGATGCTGTTCTTTTTACACCCGCACTTGGATTTGTGCCTAAAC
The DNA here is from genome assembly GCF_050947875.1 of Dermacentor variabilis. Taxonomy (NCBI): domain Eukaryota; kingdom Metazoa; phylum Arthropoda; class Arachnida; order Ixodida; family Ixodidae; genus Dermacentor; species Dermacentor variabilis. The sequence goes on along the minus strand of NW_027460396.1, from coordinate 71,854 downwards.
GCGTATTAAGCATGCACATGCATCTTTTGGTAGACGCGGACGCAGTTTTCTGCAAAACCACACGATATGCATGCAAATGGTGCTTTTGGCAGAACGCGCACGTGGATTTCCACCAAACGACGTGAAAAGCATGCCGATGCTGCTCTTTTTAGCACCCGCACATGGATTTGTGCCAAAACGCGTTTTAAGCATGCACATGCATCTATTGGTAGACGCGGAGGCAGTTTTCTGCAAAACCACACGATATGCATGCAAATGGTGCTTTTGGCAGAACGCGCACGTGGATTTCTACCAAACGACGTGAAAAGCATGCCGATGCTGCTCTTTTTAGCACCCGCACATGAATTTGTGCCAAAACGCGTTTTAAGCATGCACATGCATCTTTTGGTAGACGCGGACGCAGTTTTCTGCAAAACGACACGATATGCATGCAAATGGTGCTTTTGGCAGAACGCGCACGTGGATTTCCACCAAACGACGTGAAAAGCATGCCGATGCTGCTCTTTTTAGCACCCGCACAGGAATTTGTGCCAAAACGCGTTTTAAGCATGCACATGCATCTTTTGGTAGACGCGGACGCAGTTTTCTGTAAAACGACACGATATGCATGCAAATGGTGCTTTTGGCAGAACGCGCCCGTGGATTTCTACCAAACGACGTGAAAAGCATGCCGATGCTGTTCTTTTTAGCACCCGCACTTGGATTTGTGCCTAAACGCGTTTTAAGCATGCACATGCATCTTTTGGTAGACGCGGACGCAGTTTTCTGCAAAACGACACGATATGCATGCAAATGGTGCTTTTGGGAGAACGCGCACGTGGATTTCTACCAAACGACGTGAAAAGCATGCCGATGCTGCTCTTTTTAGCACCCGCACATGGATTTGTGCCAAAACGCGGTTTAAGCATGCACATGCATCTTTTGGTAGACGCGGAGGCAGTTTTCTGCAAAACCACACGATATGCATGCAAATGGTGCTTTTGGCAGAACGCGCACGTGGATTTCTACCAAACGACGTGAAAAGCATGCCGATGCTGCTCTTTTTAGCACCCGCACATGAATTTGTGCCAAAACGCGTTTTAAGCATGCACATGCATCTTTTGGTAGACGCGGACGCAGTTTTCTGCAAAACGACACGATATGCATGCAAATGGTGCTTTTGGCAGAACGCGCACGTGGATTTCCACCAAACGACGTGAAAAGCATGCCGATGCTGCTATTTTTAGCACCCGCATATGGAGTTGTGCCAAAACGCGTTTTAAGCATGCAAATGCATCTTTTGGTAGACGCGGACGCAGTTTTCTGGAAAACCACACGATATGCATGCAAATGGTGCTTTTGGCAGAACGCGCACGTGGATTTCTACCAAACGACGTGAAAAGCATGCCGATGCTTCTCTTTTTAGCACCCGCACATGGATTTGTGCCAAAACGCGTTTTAAGCATGCACATGCATCCATTGGTAGACGCGGACGCAGTTTTCTGCAAAACCACACGATATGCATGCAAATGGTGCTTTTCGCAGAACGCGCACGTGGATTTCTACCAAACGACGTGAAAAGCATGCCGATGCTGCTCTTTTTAGCACCCGCACATGGATTTGTGCCAAAACGCGTTTGAAGCATGTATATGCATCTTTGATAGACGCGGACGCAGTTTCCTGCAAAACCACACGATATGCATGCAAATGGTGCTTTTGGCAGAACGCGCACGTGGATTTCTACCAAACGACGTGAAAAGCATGCCGATGCTGCTCTTTTTAGCACCCGCACATTGTTTTGTGCCAAAACGCGTTTTAATCATGCACATGCATCTTTTGGTAGACGCGGACACAGTTTTCTGCAAAACCAGACGATATGCATGCAAATGGTGCTTTTGGCAGAACGCGCACGTGGATTTCTACCAAACGACGTGAAAAGCATGCCGATGCTGCTCTTTTTAGCACCCGCACATGGATTTGTGCCAAAGCGCGGTTTAAGCATGCACATGCATTTTTTGTAGACGCGCATGCAGTTTTCTGCAAAACCACACGATATGCATGCAAATGGTGCTTTTGGCAGAACGCGCACGTGGATTTCTACCAAACGACGTGAAAAGCATGCCGATGCTGCTCTTTTTAGCACCCGCACATGTATTTGTGCCAAAACGCGTTTTAAGCATGCATATGCATCTTTTGGTAGACGCGGACGCAGTTTTCTGCAAAACCAGACGATATGCATGCAAATGGTGCTTTTGGCAGAACGCGCACGTGCATTTCTACCAAACGACGTGAAAAGCATGCCGATGCTGCTCTTTTTAGCACCCGCACATGGATTTGTGCCACAACGCGGTTTAAGCATGCACGTGCATCTTTTGGTAGACGCGGACGCAATTTTCTGCAAAACCACACGATATGCATGCAAATGGTGCTTTTGGCAGAACGCGCACGTGGATTTCTACCAAACGACGTGAAAAGCATGCCGATGCTGCTATTTTAAGCACCCGCACATATATTTGTGCCAAAAGCGTTTTAAGCATGCACATGCATCTTTTGGTAGACGCGGACGCAGTTTTCTGCAAAACCACACGATATGCATGCAAATGGTGCTTTTGGCAGAACGCGCGCGTGGATTTCTACCAAACGACGTGGAAAGCATGCCGATGCTGTTCTTTTTACACCCGCACTTGGATTTGTGCCTAAACGCGTATTAAGCATGCACATGCATCTTTTGGTAGACGCGGACGCAGTTTTCTGCAAAACCACACGATATGCATGCAAATGGTGCTTTTGGCAGAACGCGCACGTGGATTTCCACCAAACGACGTGAAAAGCATGCCGATGCTGCTCTTTTTAGCACCCGCACATGGATTTGTGCCAAAACGCGTTTTAAGCATGCACATGCATCTATTGGTAGACGCGGAGGCAGTTTTCTGCAAAACCACACGATATGCATGCAAATGGTGCTTTTGGCAGAACGCGCACGTGGATTTCTACCAAACGACGTGAAAAGCATGCCGATGCTGCTCTTTTTAGCACCCGCACATGAATTTGTGCCAAAACGCGTTTTAAGCATGCACATGCATCTTTTGGTAGACGCGGACGCAGTTTTCTGCAAAACGACACGATATGCATGCAAATGGTGCTTTTGGCAGAACGCGCACGTGGATTTCCACCAAACGACGTGAAAAGCATGCCGATGCTGCTCTTTTTAGCACCCGCACATGAATTTGTGCCAAAACGCGTTTGAAGCATGCACATGCATCTTTTGGTAGACGCGGACGCAGTTTTCTGTAAAACGACACGATATGCATGCAAATGGTGCTTTTGGCAGAACGCGCACGTGGATTTCTACCAAACGACGTGAAAAGCATGCCGATGCTGTTCTTTTTAGCACCCGCACTTGGATTTGTGCCTAAACGCGTTTTAAGCATGCACATGCATCTTTTGGTAGACGCGGACGCAGTTTTCTGCAAAACGACACGATATGCATGCAAATGGTGCTTTTGGGAGAACGCGCACGTGGATTTCTACCAAACGACGTGAAAAGCATGCCGATGCTGCTCTTTTTAGCACCCGCACATGGATTTGTGCCAAAACGCGGTTTAAGCATGCACATGCATCTTTTGGTAGACGCGGACGCAATTTTCTGCAAAACCACACGATATGCATGCAAATGGTGCTTTTGGCAGAACGCGCACGTGGATTTCTACCAAACGACGTGAAAAGCATGCCGATGCTGTTCTTTTTACACCCGCACTTGGATTTGTGCCTTAACGCGTTTTAAGCATGCACATGCATCTTTTGGTAGACGCGGACGCAGTTTTCTGCAAAACCACACGATATGCATGCAAATGGTGCTTTTGGCAGAACGCGCGCGTGGATTTCTACCAAACGACGTGAAAACCATGCCGATGCTGTTCTTTTTACACCCGCACTTGGATTTGTGCCTAAACGCGTATTAAGCATGCACATGCATCTTTTGGTAGACGCGGACGCAGTTTTCTGCAAAACCACACGATATGCATGCAAATGGTGCTTTTGGCAGAACGCGCGCGTGGATTTCTACCAAACGACGTGAAAAGCATGCCGATGCTGCTCTTTTTAGCACCCGCACTTGGATTTGTGCCTAAACGCGTTTTAAGCATGCACATGCATCTTTTGGTAGACCCGGACGCAGTTTTCTGCAAAACCACACGATATTCATGCAAATGGTGCTTTTGGCAGAACGCGCACGTGGATTTCTACCAAACGACGTGAAAAGCCATGCCGATGCTGCTCTTTGTAGCACCCGCACTTGGATTTGTGCCAAAACGCGTTTTAAGCATGCACATGCATCTTTTGGTAGACGCGGACGCAGTTTCTGCAAAACCACATGATATGCATGCAAATGGTGCTTTTGGCAGAACGCGCACGTGGATTTCTACCAAACGACATGAAAAGCATGCCGATGCTGCTCTTTGTAGCACCCGCACATGGATTTGTGCCAAAACGCGTGTTAAGTATGCACATGCGTCTTTTCGTAGACGCGGACGCAGTTTTCTGCAAAACCACACGATATGCATGCAAATGGTGCTTTTGGGAGAACGCGCACGTGGATTTCTACCAAACGACTTGAAAAGCATGCCGATGCTGCTCTTTTTAGCACCCGCACATGGATTTGTGCCAAAACGCGGTTTAAGCATGCACATGCATCTTTTGGTAGACGCGGACGCAATTTTCTGCAAAACCACACGATATGCATGCAAATGGTGCTTTTGGCAGAACGCGCACGTGGATTTCTACCAAACGACGTGAAAAGCATGCCGATGCTGTTCTTTTTACACCCGCACTTGGATTTGTGCCTAAACGCGTTTTAAGCATGCACATGCATCTTTTGGTAGACGCGGACGCAATTTTCTGCAAAACCACACGATATGCATGCAAATGGTGCTTTTGGCAGAACGCGCGCGTGGATTTCTACCAAACGACGTGAAAAGCATGCCGATGCTGTTCTTTTTAGCACCCGCACTTGGATTTGTGCCTGAACGCGTTTTAAGCATGCACATGCATCTTTTGGTAGACGCGGACGCAGTTTTCTGCAAAACCACACGATATTCATGCAAATGGTGCTTTTGGCAGAACGCGCACGTGGATTTCTACCAAACGACGTGAAAAGCATGCCGATGCTGCTCTTTGGAGCACCGCACGTGGATTTGTGCCAAAACGCGTTTTAAGCATGCACATGCATCTTTTGGTAGACGCGGACGCAGTTTTCTGCAAAACCACACGATATGCATGCAAATGGTGCTTTTGGCAGAACGCGCGCGTGGATTTCTACCAAACGACCGTGAAAACCATGCCGATGCTGTTCTTTTTACACCCGCACTTGGATTTGTGCCTAAACGCGTATTAAGCATGCACATGCATCTTTTGGTAGACGCGGACGCAGTTTTCTGCAAAACCACACGATATGCATGCAAATGGTGCTTTTGGCAGAACGCGCGCGTGGATTTCTACCAAACGACGTGAAAAGCATGCCGATGCTGCTCTTTTTAGCACCCGCACTTGGATTTGTGCCTAAACGCGTTTTAAGCATGCACATGCATCTTTTGGTAGACCCGGACGCAGTTTTCTGCAAAACCACACGATATTCATGCAAATGGTGCTTTTGGCAGAACGCGCACGTGGATTTCTACCAAACGACGTGAAAAGCATGCCGATGCTGCTCTTTGTAGCACCCGCACTGGATTTGTGCCAAAACGCGTTTTAAGCATGCACATGCATCTTTTGGTAGGACGCGGACGCAGTTTTCTGCAAAACCACATGATATGCATGCAAATGGTGCTTTTGGCAGAACGCGCACCGTGGATTTCTACCAAACGACATGAAAAGCATGCCGATGCTGCTCTTTGTAGCACCCGCACATGGATTTGTGCCAAAACGCGTGTTAAGTATGCACATGCGTCTTTTCGTAGACGCGGACGCAGTTTTCTGCAAAACCACACGATATGCATGCAAATGGTGCTTTTGGGAGAACGCGCACGTGATTTCTACCAAACGACTTGAAAAGCATGCCGATGCTGCTCTTTTTAGCACCCGCACATGGATTTGTGCCAAAACGCGGTTTAGGCATGCACATGCATCTTTTGGTAGACGCGGACGCAATTTTCTGCAAAACCACACGATATGCATGCAAATGGTGCTTTTGGCAGAACGCGCACGTGGATTTCTACCAAACGACGTGAAAAGCATGCCGATGCTGTTCTTTTTACACCCGCACTTGGATTTGTGCCTAAACGCGTTTTAAGCATGCACATGCATCTTTTGGTAGACGCGGACGCAATTTTCTGCAAAACCACACGATATGCATGCAAATGGTGCTTTTGGCAGAACGCGCGCGTGGATTTCTACCAAACGACGTGAAAAGCATGCCGATGCTGTTCTTTTTAGCACCCGCACTTGGATTTGTGCCTGAACGCGTTTTAAGCATGCACATGCATCTTTTGGTAGACGCGGACGCAGTTTTCTGCAAAACCACACGATATTCATGCAAATGGTGCTTTTGGCAGAACGCGCACGTGGATTTCTACCAAACGACGTGAAAAGCATGCCGATGCTGCTCTTTGGAGCACCCGCACGTGGATTTGTGCCAAAACGCGTTTTAAGCATGCACATGCATCTTTTGGTAGACGCGGACGCAGTTTTCTGCAAAACCACACGATATGCATGCAAATGGTGCTTTTGGCAGAACGCGCACGTGGATTTCTACCAAACGACGTGAAAAGCATGCCGATGCTGTTCTTTTTACACCCGCACTTGGATTTGTGCCTAAACGCGTTTTAAGCATGCACATGCATCTTTTGGTAGACGCGGACGCAATTTTCTGCAAAACCACACGATATGCATGCAAATGGTGCTTTTGGCAGAACGCGCGCGTGGATTTCTACCAAACGACGTGAAAAGCATGCCGATGCTGTTCTTTTTAGCACCCGCACTTGGATTTGTGCCTGAACGCGTTTTAAGCATGCACATGCATCTTTTGGTAGACGCGGACGCAGTTTTCTGCAAAACCACACGATATTCATGCAAATGGTGCTTTTGGCAGAACGCGCACGTGGATTTCTACCAAACGACGTGAAAAGCATGCCGATGCTGCTCTTTGGAGCACCCGCACGTGGATTTGTGCCAAAACGCGTTTTAAGCATGCACATGCATCTTTTGGTAGACGCGGACGCAGTTTTCTGCAAAACCACACGATATGCATGCAAATGGTGCTTTTGGCAGAACGCGCACGTGGATTTCTACCAAACGACATGAAAAGCATGCCGATGCTGCTCTTTGTAGCACTCGCACATGGATTTGTGCCAAAACGCGTGTTAAGTATGCACATGCATCTTTTGGTAGACGCGGACGCAGTTTTCTGCAAAACCACACGATATGCATGCAAATGGTGCTTTTGGGAGAACGCGCACGTGGATTTCTACCAAACGACGTGAAAAGCATGCCGATGCTGCTCTTTTTAGCACCCGCACATGGATTTGTGCCAAAACGCGGTTTAAGCATGCACATGCATCTTTTGGTAGACGCGGACGCAATTTTCTGCAAAACCACACGATATGCATGCAAATGGTGCTTTTGGCAGAACGCGCACGTGGATTTCTACCAAACGACGTGAAAAGCATGCCGATGCTGCTATTTTTAGCACCCGCACATGGATTAGTGCCAAAACGCGTTTTAAGCATGCACATGCATCTTTTGGTAGACGCGGACGCAGTTTTCTGCAAAACCACACGATATGAATGCAAATGGTGCTTTTGGCAGAACGCGCGCGTGGATTTCTACCAAACGACGTGAAAAGCATGCCGATGCTGTTCTTTCTACACCCGCACTTGGATTTGTGCCTAAACGCGTATTAAGCATGCACATGCATCTTTTGGTAGACGCGGACGCAGTTTTCTGCAAAACCACACGATATGCATGCAAATGGTGCTTTTGGCAGAACGCGCACGTGGATTTCTACCAAACGACGTGAAAAGCATGCCGATGCTGCTCTTTTTAGCACCCGCACATGGATTTGTGCCAAAACGAGTTTTAAGCATGCACATGCATCTTTTGGTAGACGCGGACGCAGTTTTCTGCAAAACCACACGATATGCATGCAAATGGTGCTTTTGGCAGAACGCGCACGTGGATTTCTACCAAACGACGTGAAAAGCATGCCGATGCTGCTCTTTTTAGCACCCGCACATGGATTTGTGCCAAAACGCGTTTTAAGCATGCACATGCATCTTTTGGAAGACGCGGACGCACTTTTCTGCAAAACCACACGATATGCATGCAAATGGTGCTTTTGGCAGAACGCGCGCGTGGATTTCTACCAAACGACGTGAAAAGCATGCCGATGCTGTTCTTTTTACACCCGCACTTGGATTTGTGCCTAAACGCGTTTTAATCATGCACATGCATCTTTTGGTAGACGCGGACGCAGTTTTCTGCAAAACCACACGATATGCATGCAAATGGTGCTTTTGGCAGAACGCGCACGTGGATTTCTACCAAACGACGTGAAAAGCATGCCGATGCTGCTCTTTGTAGCACCCGCACATGGATTTGTGCCAAAACGCGTGTTAAGCATGCACATGCATCTTTTGGTAGACGCGGACGCAGTTTTCTGCAAAACCACACGATATGCATGCAAATGGTGCTTTTGGGAGAACGCGCACGTGGATTTCTACCAAACGTCGTGAAAATCATGCCGATGCTGCTCTTTTTAGCACCCGCACATGGATTTGTGCCAAAACGCGTTTTAAGCATGCACATGCATCTTTTGGTAGACGCGGACGCAGTTTTCTGCAAAACCACGCGATATGCATGCAAATGGTGCTTTTGGCAGAACGCGCACGTGGATTTCTACCAAACGACGTGAAAAGCATGCCGATGCTGCTCTTTTTAGCACCCGCATATGGAGTTGTGCCAAAACGCGTTTTAAGCATGCAAATGCATCTTTTGGTAGACGCGGACGCAGTTTTCTGGAAAACCACACGATATGCATGCAAATGGTGCTTTTGGCAGAACGCGCACGTGGATTTCTACCAAACGACGTGAAAAGCATGCCGATGCTTCTCTTTTTAGCACCCGCGCATGGATTTGTGCCAAAACGCGTTTTAAGCATGCACATGCATCCATTGGTAGACGCGCACGCAGTTTTCTCCAAAACCACACGATATGCATGCAAATCGTGCTTTTCGCAGAACGCGCACGTGGATTTCTACCAAACGACGTGAAAAGCATGCCGATGCTGCTCTTTTTAGCACCCGCACATGGATTTGTGCCAAAACGCGTTTTAAGCATGCACATGCATCTTTGGTAGACGCGGACGCAGTTTCCTGCAAAACCACACGATATGCATGCAAATGGTGCTTTTGGCAGAACGCGCACGTGGATTTCTACCAAACGACGTGAAAAGCATGCCGATGCTGCTCCTTTTAGCACCCGCACATGGATTTGTGCCAAAACGCGTTTTAAGCATGCACATGCATCTTTGGGTAGACGCGGACGCAGTTTTCTGCAAAACCAGACGATATGCATGCAAATGGTGTTTTTGGGAGAACGCGCACGTGGATTTCTACCAACGACGTGAAAAGCATGCCGATGCTGCTCTTTTTAGCACCCGCACATGGATTTGTGCCAAAACGCGGTTTAAGCATGCACATGCATCTTTTGGTAGACGCGGACGCAGTTTTCTGCAAAACCACACGATATGCATGCAAATGGTGCTTTTGGCAGAACGCGCGCGTGGATTTATACCAAACGACGTGATAAGCATGCCGATGCTGTCCTTTTTACACCGTCACTTGGATTTGTGCCTAAACGCGTTTTAAGCATGCACATGCATCTTTTGGTAGACGCGGACGCAGTTTTCTGCAAAACCACACGATATGCATGCAAATGGTGCTTTTGGCAGAACGCGCACGTGGATTTCTACCAAACGACGTGAAAAGCATGCCGATGCTGCTCTTTTTAGCACCCGCACATGGATTTGTGCCAGAACGCGTTTTAAGCATGCACATGCATCTTTTGGTAGACGCGGACGCAGTTTTCTGCAAAACCACACGATATGCATGCAAATGGTGCTTTTGGCAGAACGCGCACGTGGATTTCTACCAAACGACGTGAAAAGCATGCCGATGCTGCTCTTTGTAGCACCCGCACATGGATTTGTGCCAAAACGCGTTTTAAGCATGCACATGCATCTTTTGGAAGACGCGGACGCACTTTTCTGCAAAACCACACGATATGCATGCAAATGGTGCTTTTGGCAGAACGCGCGCGTGGATTTCTACCAAACGACGCGAAGAGCATGCCGATGCTGTTCTTTTTACACCCGCACTTGGATTTGTGCCTAAACGCGTTTTAAGCATGCACATGCATCTTTGGTAGACGCGGACGCAGTTTTCTGCAAAACCACACGATATGCATGCAAATGGTGCTTTTGGCAGAACGCGCACGTGGATTTCTACCAAACGACGTGAAAAGCATGCCGATGCTGCTCTTTTTAGCACCCGCACATGGATTTGTGCCAAAACGCGTTTTAAGCATGCACATGCATCTTTTGGTAGACGCGGACGCAGTTTTCTGCAAAACCACACGATATGCATGCAAATGGTGCTTTTGGCAGAACGCGCACGTGGATTTCTACCAAACGACGTGAAAAGCATGCCGATGCTGTTCTTTTTAGCACCCGCACTTGGATTTGTGCCTAAACGCGTTTTAAGCATGCACATGCATCTTTTGGTAGACGCGGACGCAGTTTTCTGCAAAACCACACGATATGCATGCAAATGGTGCTTTTGGCAGAACGCGCACGTGGATTTCTACCAAACGACGTGAAAAGCATGCCGATGCTGCTCTTTGTAGCACCCGCACTTGGATTTGTGCCTAAACGCGTTTTAAGCATGCACATGCATCTTTTGGTAGACGCGGACGCAGTTTTCTGCAAAACCACACGATATGCATGCAAATGGTGCTTTTGGCAGAACGCGCACGTGGATTTCTACCAAACGACGTGAAAAGCATGCCGATGCTGCTCTTTGTAGCACCCGCACATGGATTTGTGCCAAAACGCGTTTTAAGCATGCACATGCATCTTTTGGAAGACGCGGACGCACTTTTCTGCAAAACCACACGATATGCATGCAAATGGTGCTTTTGGCAGAACGCGCGCGTGGATTTCTACCAAACGACGCGAAGAGCATGCCGATGCTGTTCTTTTTACACCCGCACTTGGATTTGTGCCTAAACGCGTTTAAGCATGCACATGCATCTTTTGGTAGACGCGGACGCAGTTTTCTGCAAAACCACACGATATGCATGCAAATGGTGCTTTTGGCAGAACGCGCACGTGGATTTCTACCAAACGACGTGAAAAGCATGCCGATGCTGCTCTTTTTAGCACCCGCACATGGATTTGTGCCAAAACGCGTTTTAAGCATGCACATGCATCTTTTGGTAGACGCGGACGCAGTTTTCTGCAAAACCACACGATATGCATGCAAATGGTGCTTTTGGCAGAACGCGCACGTGGATTTCTACCAAACGACGTGAAAAACATGCCGATGCTGCTCTTTTAGCACCCGCACATGGATTTGTGCCAAAACGCGTTTTAAGCATGCACATGCATCTTTTGGTAGACGCGGACGCAGTTTTCTGCAAAACCACACGATATGCATGCAAATGGTGCTTTTGGCAGAACGCGCGCGTGGATTTCTACCAAACGACGTGAAAAGCATGCCGATGCTGTTCTTTTTAGCACCCGCACTTGGATTTGTGCCTAAACGCGTTTTAAGCATGCACATGCATCTTTTGGTAGACGCGGACGCAGTTTTCTGCAAAACCACACGATATGCATGCAAATGGTGCTTTTGGCAGAACGCGCACGTGGATTTCTACCAAACGACGCGAAAAGCATGCCGATGCTGCTCTTTGTAGCACCCGCACATGGATTTGTGCCTAAACGCGTTTTAAGCATGCACATGCATCTTTTGGCAGACGCGGACGCAGTTTTCTGCAAAACCACACGATATGCATGCAAATGGTGCTTTTGGCAGAACGCGTACGTGGATTTCTACCAAACGACGTGAAAAGCATGCCGATGCTGCTCTTTTTAGCACCCGCACATGGATTTGTGCCAAAACGCGTGTTAAGCATGCACATGCATCTTTTTGTAGACGCGGACGCAGTTTTCTGCAAAACCACACGATATGCATGCAAATGGTGCTTTTGGAGAACGCGCACGTGGATTTCTACCAAACGACGTGAAAAGCATGCCGATGCTGCTCTTTTTAGCACCCGCACATGGATTTGTGCCAAAACGCGTTTTAAGCATGCACATGCATCTTTTTGTAGACGCGGACGCAGTTTTCTGCAAAACCACACGATATGCATGCAAATGGTGCTTTTGCAGAACGCGCACGTGGATTTCTACCAAACGACGCGAAAAGCATGCCGATGCTGCTCTTTTTAGCACCCGCACATGCCAAAACGCGTTTTAAGCATGCACATGCATCTTTTGGTAGACTCGGACGCGGTTTCTGAAAACCACACGATATGCATGCAAATGGTGCTTTTGGCAGAACGCGCACGTGGATTTCTACCAAACGACGTGAAAAGCATGCCGATGCTGCTCTTTTTAGCACCCGCACATGGATTTGTGCCAAAACGCGGTTTAAGCATGCACATGCATTTTTGGTAGACGCGCACGCAGTTTTCTGCAAAACCACACGATATGCATGCAAATGGTGCTTTTGGCAGAACGCGCACGTGGATTTCTACCAAACGACGTGAAAAGCATGCCGATGCTGCTCTTTTAGCACCCGCACATGGATTTGTGCCAAAACGCGGTTTAAGCATGCACATGCATCTTTGGTAGACGCGGACGCAGTTTTCTGCAAAACCACACGATATGCATGCAAATGGTGCTTTTGGCAGAACGCGGGCGTGGATTTCTACCAAACGACGTGAAAAGCATGCCGATGGTGTTCTTTTTACACCCGCACTTGCATTTGTGCCTAAACGCGTTTTAAGCATGCACATGCATCTTTTGGTAGACGCGGACTCAGTTTTCTGCAAAACCACACGATATGCATGCAAATGGTGCTTTTGGCAGAACGCGCACGTGGATTTCTACCAAACGACGTGAAAAGCATGCCGATGCTGCTCTTTTTAGCACCCGCACATGCATCTTTTGGTAGACGCGGACGCAGTTTTCTGCAAAACCACACGATATGCATGCAAATGGTGCTTTTGGCAGAACGCGCGCGTGGATTTCTACCAAACGACGTGAAAAGCATGCCGATGCTGTTCTTTTTAGCACCCGCACTTGGATTTGTGCCTAAACGCGTTTTAAGCATGCACATGCATCTTTTGGTAGACGCGGACGCAGTTTTCTGCAAAACCATACGATATGCATGCAAATGGTGCTTTTGGCAGAACGCGCACGTGGATTTCTACCAAACGACGTGAAAAGCATGCCGATGCTGCTCCTTGTAGCACCCGCACATGGATTTGTGCCAAAACGCGTGTTAAGCATGCACATGCATCTTTTTGTAGACGCGGACGCAGTTTTCTGCAAAACCACACGATATGCATGCAAATGGTGCTTTTGGGAGAACGCGCACGTGGATTTCTACCAAACGACGTGAAAAGCATGCCGATGCTGCTCTTTTTAGCACCCGCACATGGATTTGTGCCAAAACGCGTTTTAAGCATGCACATGCATCTTTTGGTAGACGCGGACGCAGTTTTCTGCAAAACCACACGATATGTATGCAAATGGTGCTTTTGGCAGAACGCGCACGTGGATTTCTACCAAACGACGTGAAAAGCATGCCGATGCTGCTCTTTTTAGCACCCGCACATGGATTTGTGCCAAAACGCGTTTAAGCATGCACATGCATCTTTTGGTAGACGCGGACGCAGTTTTCTGAAAAACCACACGATATGCATGCAAATGGTGCTTTTGGCAGAACGCGCACGTGGATTTCTACCAAACAACGTGAAAAGCATGCCGATGCTGCCCTTTTTAGCACCCGCACATGGATTTGTGCCAAAACGCGTTTTAAGCATGCACATGCATCTTTTGGTAGACGCGGACGCAGTTTTCTGCAAAACCACATGATATGCATGCAAATGGTGCTTTTGGCAGAACGCGCTCGTGGATTTCTACCAAACGACGTGAAAAGCATGCCGATGCTTCTCTTTTTAGCACCCGCACATGGATTTGTGCCAAAACGCGTTTTAAGCATGCACATGCATCTTTTGGTAGACGCGCACGCAGTTTTCTGCAAAACCACACGATATGCATGCAAATGGTGCTTTTGGCAGAACGCGCACGTGGATTTCTACCAAACGACGGGAAAAGCATGCCGATGCTGCTCTTTTTAGCACCCGCACATGGATTTGTGCTATAACGCGTTTTAAACATGCACATGCATCTTTTGGTAGACGCGGACGCAGTTTTCTGCAAAACCACACGATATGGATGCAAATGGTGCTTTTGGCAGAACGCGCACGTGGATTTCTACCAAACGACGTGAAAAGCATGCCGATGCTGCTCTTTTTAGCACCTGCACATGGATTTCTGCCAAAATACGTTTTAAGCATGCACATGCATCTTTTGGTAGACGCGGACGCAGTTTTCCGCAAAACCACACGATATGCATGCAAATGGTGCTTTTGGCAGAACGCCCACGTGGATTTCTACCAAACGACGTGAAAAGCATGCCGATGCTGCTCTTTTTAGCACCCGCACATGGATTTGTGCCAAAACGCGTTTTAAGCATGCACATGCATCTTTTGGTAGACGCGGACGCAGTTTTCTGCAAAACCACACGATATGTATGCAAATGGTGCTCTTGGCAGAACGCGCACGTGGATTTCTACCAAACGACGTGAAAAGCATGCCGATGCTGCTCTTTTTAGCACCCGCACATGGATTTGTGGCAAAACGCGTTTAAGCATGCACATGCATCTTTTGGTAGACGCGGACGCAGTTTTCTGAAAAACCACACGATATGCATGCAAATGGTGCTTTTGGCAGAACGCGCACGTGGATTTCTACCAAACGACGTGAAAAGCATGCCGATGCTGCTCTTTGTAGCACCCGCACTTGGATTTGTGCCTAAACGCGTTTTAAGCATGCACATGCATCTTTTGGTAGACGCGGACGCAGTTTTCTGCAAAACCACACGATATGCATGCAAATGGTGCTTTTGGCAGAACGCGCACGTGGATTTCTACCAAACGACGAGAAAAGCATGCCGATGCTGCTCTTTGTAGCACCCGCACATGGATTTGTGCCAAAACGCGTTTTAAGCATGCACATGCATCTTTTGGAAGACGCGGACGCACTTTTCTGCAAAACCACACGATATGCATGCAAATGGTGCTTTTGGCAGAACGCGCGCGTGGATTTCTACCAAACGACGCGAAGAGCATGCCGATGCTGTTCTTTTTACACCCGCACTTGGATTTGTGCCTAAACGCGTTTTAAGCATGCACATGCATCTTTTGGTAGACGCGGACGCAGTTTTCTGCAAAACCACACGATATGCATGCAAATGGTGCTTTTGGCAGAACGCGCACGTGGATTTCTACCAAACGACGTGAAAAGCATGCCGATGCTGCTCTTTTTAGCACCCGCACATGGATTTGTGCCAAAACGCGTTTTAAGCATGCACATGCATCTTTTGGTAGACGCGGACGCAGTTTTCTGCAAAACCACACGATATGCATGCAAATGGTGCTTTTGGCAGAACGCGCACGTGGATTTCTACCAAACGACGTGAAAAACATGCCGATGCTGCTCTTTTTAGCACCCGCACATGGATTTGTGCCAAAACGCGTTTTAAGCATGCACATGCATCTTTTGGTAGACGCGGACGCAGTTTTCTGCAAAACCACACGATATGCATGCAAATGGTGCTTTTGGCAGAACGCGCGCGTGGATTTCTACCAAACGACGTGAAAAGCATGCCGATGCTGTTCTTTTTAGCACCCGCACTTGGATTTGTGCCTAAACGCGTTTTAAGCATGCACATGCATCTTTTGGTAGACGCGGACGCAGTTTTCTGCAAAACCACACGATATGCATGCAAATGGTGCTTTTGGCAGAACGCGCACGTGGATTTCTACCAAACGACGTGAAAAGCATGCCGATGCTGCTCTTTGTAGCACCCGCACATGGATTTGTGCCTAAACGCGTTTTAAGCATGCACATGCATCTTTTGGCAGACGCGGACGCAGTTTTCTACAAAACCACACGATATGCATGCAAATGGTGCTTTTGGCAGAACGCGTACGTGGATTTCTACCAAACGACGTGAAAAGCATGCCGATGCTGCTCTTTTTAGCACCCGCACATGGATTTGTGCCAAAACGCGTGTTAAGCATGCACATGCATCTTTTTGTAGACGCGGACGCAGTTTTCTGCAAAACCACACGATATGCATGCAAATGGTGCTTTTGGGAGAACGCGCACGTGGATTTCTACCAAACGACGTGAAAAGCATGCCGATGCTGCTCTTTTTAGCACCCGCACATGGATTTGTGCCAAAACGCGTTTTAAGCATGCACATGCATCTTTTTGTAGACGCGGACGCAGTTTTCTGCAAAACCACACGATATGCATGCAAATGGTGCTTTTGGCAGAACGCGCACGTGGATTTCTACCAAACGACGCGAAAAGCATGCCGATGCTGCTCTTTTTAGCACCCGCACATGCCAAAACGCGTTTTAAGCATGCACATGCATCTTTTGGTAGACTCGGACGCGGTTTTCTGAAAAACCACACGATATGCATGCAAATGGTGCTTTTGGCAGAACGCGCACGTGGATTTCTACCAAACGACGTGAAAAGCATGCCGATGCTGCTCTTTTTAGCACCCGCACATGGATTTGTGCCAAAACGCGGTTTAAGCATGCACATGCATTTTTTGGTTAACGCGCACGCAGTTTTCTGCAAAACCACACGATATGCATGCAAATGGTGCTTTTGGCAGAACGCGCACGTGGATTTCTACCAAACGACGTGAAAAGCATGCCGATGCTGCTCTTTTTAGCACCCGCACATGGATTTGTGCCAAAACGCGGTTTAAGCATGCACATGCATCTTTTGGTAGACGCGGACGCAGTTTTCTGCAAAACCACACGATATGCATGCAAATGGTGCTTTTGGCAGAACGCGGGCGTGGATTTCTACCAAACGACGTGAAAAGCATGCCGATGGTGTTCTTTTTACACCCGCACTTGCATTTGTGCCTAAACGCGTTTTAAGCATGCACATGCATCTTTTGGTAGACGCGGACTCAGTTTTCTGCAAAACCACACGATATGCATGCAAATGGTGCTTTTGGCAGAACGCGCACGTGGATTTCTACCAAACGACGTGAAAAGCATGCCGATGCTGCTCTTTTTAGCACCCGCACATGCATCTTTTGGTAGACGCGGACGCAGTTTTCTGCAAAACCACACGATATGCATGCAAATGGTGCTTTTGGCAGAACGCGCGCGTGGATTTCTACCAAACGACGTGAAAAGCATGCCGATGCTGTTCTTTTTAGCACCCGCACTTGGATTTGTGCCTAAACGCGTTTTAAGCATGCACATGCATCTTTTGGTAGACGCGGACGCAGTTTTCTGCAAAACCATACGATATGCATGCAAATGGTGCTTTTGGCAGAACGCGCACGTGGATTTCTACCAAACGACGTGAAAAGCATGCCGATGCTGCTCCTTGTAGCACCCGCACATGGATTTGTGCCAAAACGCGTGTTAAGCATGCACATGCATCTTTTTGTAGACGCGGACGCAGTTTTCTGCAAAACCACACGATATGCATGCAAATGGTGCTTTTGGGAGAACGCGCACGTGGATTTCTACCAAACGACGTGAAAAGCATGCCGATGCTGCTCTTTTTAGCACCCGCACATGGATTTGTGCCAAAACGCGTTTTAAGCATGCACATGCATCTTTTGGTAGACGCGGACGCAGTTTTCTGCAAAACCACACGATATGTATGCAAATGGTGCTTTTGGCAGAACGCGCACGTGGATTTCTACCAAACGACGTGAAAAGCATGCCGATGCTGCTCTTTTTAGCACCCGCACATGGATTTGTGCCAAAACGCGTTTAAGCATGCACATGCATCTTTTGGTAGACGCGGACGCAGTTTTCTGAAAAACCACACGATATGCATGCAAATGGTGCTTTTGGCAGAACGCGCACGTGGATTTCTACCAAACAACGTGAAAAGCATGCCGATGCTGCCCTTTTTAGCACCCGCACATGGATTTGTGCCAAAACGCGTTTTAAGCATGCACATGCATCTTTTGGTAGACGCGGACGCAGTTTTCTGCAAAACCACATGATATGCATGCAAATGGTGCTTTTGGCAGAACGCGCTCGTGGATTTCTACCAAACGACGTGAAAAGCATGCCGATGCTTCTCTTTTTAGCACCCGCACATGGATTTGTGCCAAAACGCGTTTTAAGCATGCACATGCATCTTTTGGTAGACGCGCACGCAGTTTTCTGCAAAACCACACGATATGCATGCAAATGGTGCTTTTGGCAGAACGCGCACGTGGATTTCTACCAAACGACGGGAAAAGCATGCCGATGCTGCTCTTTTTAGCACCCGCACATGGATTTGTGCTATAACGCGTTTTAAACATGCACATGCATCTTTTGGTAGACGCGGACGCAGTTTTCTGCAAAACCACACGATATGGATGCAAATGGTGCTTTTGGCAGAACGCGCACGTGGATTTCTACCAAACGACGTGAAAAGCATGCCGATGCTGCTCTTTTTAGCACCTGCACATGGATTTCTGCCAAAATACGTTTTAAGCATGCACATGCATCTTTTGGTAGACGCGGACGCAGTTTTCTGCAAAACCACACGATATGCATGCAAATGGTGCTTTTGGCAGAACGCCCACGTGGATTTCTACCAAACGACGTGAAAAGCATGCCGATGCTGCTCTTTTTAGCACCCGCACATGGATTTGTGCCAAAACGCGTTTTAAGCATGCACATGCATCTTTTGGTAGACGCGGACGCAGTTTTCTGCAAAACCACACGATATGTATGCAAATGGTGCTCTTGGCAGAACGCGCACGTGGATTTCTACCAAACGACGTGAAAAGCATGCCGATGCTGCTCTTTTTAGCACCCGCACATGGATTTGTGGCAAAACGCGTTTAAGCATGCACATGCATCTTTTGGTAGACGCGGACGCAGTTTTCTGAAAAACCACACGATATGCATGCAAATGGTGCTTTTGGCAGAACGCGCACGTGGATTTCTACCAAACAACGTGAAAAGCATGCCGATGCTGCTCTTTTTAGCACCCGTACATGGATTTGTGCCAAAACGCGTTTTAAGCATGCACATGCATCTTTTGGTAGACGCGGACGCAGTTTTCTGCAAAACCACATGATATGCATGCAAACGGTGCTTTCGGCAGAACGCGCACGTGGATTTCTACCAAACGACGTGAAAAGCATGCCGATGCTGCTCTTTTTAGAACCCGCACATGGATTTGTGCCAAAACGCGTTTTAAGCATGCACATGCATCTTTTGGTAGACGCGGACGCAGTTTTCTGCAAAACCACACGATATGCATGCAAATGGTGCTTTTGGCAGAACGCGCACGTGGATTTCTAGCAAACGACGTGAAAAGCATGCCGATGCTGCTCTTTTTAGCACCCGCACATGGATTTGTGCCAAAACGCGTTTTAAGCATGCACATGCATCTTTTGGTAGACGCGGACGCAGTTTTCTGCAAAACCACACGATATGCATGCAAATGGTGCTTTTGGCAGAACGCGGACGTGGATTTCTACCGAACGACGTGAAAAGCATGCCGATGCTGCTCTTTTTAGCACCCGCACATGAATTTGTGCCAAAACGCGTTTTAAGCATGCACATGCATCTTTTGGTAGACGCGGACGCAGTTTTCTGCAAAACCACACGATATGCTTGCAAATGGTGCTTTTGGCAGAACGCGCACGTAGATTTCCAGCAAACGACGTGAAAAGGATGCCGATGCTGCTCTTTTTAGCACCCGCACAAGGATTTGTGCCAAAACGCGTTTTAAGCATGCACATGCATCTTTTGGTAGTCGCGGACGCAGTTTTCTACAAAACCACACGATATGCATGCAAATGGTGCTTTTGGCAGAACGCGCACGTGGATTTCTACCAAACGACGTGAAAAGCATGCCGATGCTGCTCTTTTTAGCACCCGCACATGGATTTGTGCCAAAACGCGTTTTAAGCATGCACATGCATCTTTTGGTAGACGCGGACGCAGTTTTCTGCAAAACCACACGATATGCATGCAAATGGTGCTTTTGGCAGAACGCGCACGTGGATTTCTACCAAACGACGTGAAAAGCATGCCGATGCTGCTCTTTTTAGCACCCGCACATTGTTTTGTGCCAAAACGCGTTTTAAGCATGCACATGCATCTTTTGGTAGACGCGGACACAGTTTTCTGCAAAACCAGATGATATGCATGCAAATGGTGCTTTTGGCAGAACGCGCACGTGGATTTCTACCAAACGACGTGAAAAGCATGCCGATGCTGCTCTTTTTAGCACCCGCACATGGATTTGTGCCAAAACGCGTTTTAAGCATGCACATGCATCTTTTGGTAGACGAGGACGCAGTTTTCTGCAAAACTACACGATATGCATGCAAATGGTGCTTTTGGCAGAACGCGCACGTGGATTTCTACCAAACGACGTGAAAAGCATGCCGATGCTGCTCTTTTTAGCACTCGCACATGGATTTGTGCCAAAACGCGTTTTAAGCATGCACATGCATCATTTGGTAGACGCGGGCGCAGTTTTCTGCAAAACCACACGATATGCATGCAAATGGTGCTTTTGGCAGAACGCGCACGTGGATTTCTACCAAACGACATGAAAAGCATGCCGATGCTGCTCTTTTTAGCACCCGCACATGGATTTCTGCCAAAACGCGTTTTAAGCATGCACATGCATCTTTTGGTAGACGCGGACGCAGTTTTCTGCAAAACCACACGATATGCATGCAAATGGTGCTTTTGGCAGAACGCGCACGTGGATTTCTACCAAACGACGTGAAAAGCATGCCGATGCTGCTCTTTTTAGCACCCGCACATGGATTTGTGCCAAAACGCGTTTTAAGCATGCACATGCATCTATTGGTAGACGCGGACGCAGTTTTCTGCAAAACCACACGATATGCATGCAAATGGTGCTTTTGGCAGAACGCGCACGTGGATTTCTACCAAACGACGTGAAAAGCAAGCCGATGCTGCTCTTTTTAGCACCCGCACATTGTTTTGTGCCAAAACGCGTTTTAAGCATGCACATGCATCTTTTGGTAGACGCGGACACAGTTTTCTGCAAAACCAGATGATATGCATGCAAATGGTGCTTTTGGCAGAACGCGCACGTGGATTTCTACCAAACGACGTGAAAAGCATGCCGATGCTGCTCTTTTTAGCACTCGCACATGGATTTGTGCCAAAACGCGTTTTAAGCATGCACATGCATCATTTGGTAGACGCGGACGCAGTTTTCTGCAAAACCACACGATATGCATGCAAATGGTGCTTTTGGCAGAACGCGCACGTGGATTTCTACCAAACGACGTGAAAAGCATGCCGATGCTGCTCTTTTTAGCACCCGCACATGGATTTCTGCCAAAACGCGTTTTAAGCATGCACATGCATCTTTTGGTAGACGCGGACGCAGTTTTCTGCAAAACCACATGATATGCATGCAAATGGTGCTTTTGGCAGAACGCGCACGTGGATTTCTACGAAACGACGTGAAAAGCATGCCGATGCTGCTCTTTTTAGCACCCGCACATGGATTTGTGCCAAAACGCGTTTTAAGCATGCACATGCATCTTTTGGTAGACGCGGACGCAGTTTTCTGCAATACCACACGATATGCATGCAAATGGTGCTTTTGGCAGAACGCGCACGTGGATTTCTACCAAACGACGTGAAAAGCATGCCGATGCTGCTCTTTTTAGCACCCGCACATGGATTTCTGCCAAAACGCGTTTTAAGCATGCACATGCATCTTTTGGTAGACGCGGACGCAGTTTTCTGCAAAACCACACGATATGCATGCAAATGGTGCTTTTGGCAGAACGCGCACGTGGATTTCTACGAAACGACGTGAAAAGCATGCTGATGCTGCTCTTTTTAGCACCCGCACATTGTTTTGTGCCAAAACGCGTTTTAAGCATGCACATGCATCTTTTGGTAGACGCGGACGCAGTTTTCTGCAAAACCACACGATATGCATGCAAATGGTGCTTTTGGCAGAACGCGCACGTGGATTTCTACCAAACGACGTGAAAAGCATGCCGATGCTGCTCTTTTTAGCACCCGCACATGGATTTGTGCCAAAACGCGTTTTAAGCATGCACATGCATCTTTTGGTAGACGCGGACGCAGTTTTCTGCAAAACCACACGATATGTATGCAAATGGTGCTTTTGGCAGAACGCGCACGTGGATTTCTACCAAACGACGTGAAAAGCATGCCGATGCTGCTCTTTTTAGCACCCGCACATGGATTTGTGCCAAAACGCGTTTAAGCATGCACATGCATCTTTTGGTAGACGCGGACGCAGTTTTCTGAAAAACCACACGATATGCATGCAAATGGTGCTTTTGGCAGAACGCGCACGTGGATTTCTACCAAACAACGTGAAAAGCATGCCGATGCTGCCCTTTTTAGCACCCGCACATGGATTTGTGCCAAAACGCGTTTTAAGCATGCACATGCATCTTTTGGTAGACGCGGACGCAGTTTTCTGCAAAACCACATGATATGCATGCAAATGGTGCTTTTGGCAGAACGCGCACGTGGATTTCTACCAAACGACGTGAAAAGCATGCCGATGCTGCTCTTTTTAGCACCCGCACATGGATTTGTGCCAAAACGCGTTTTAAGCATGCACATGCATCTTTTGGTAGACACGGACGCAGTTTTCTGCAAAACCACAGGATATGCATGCAAATGGTGCTTTTGGCAGAACGCGCACGTGGATTTTTACCAAAGGACGTGAAAAGCCTGCCGATGCTGCTCTGTTTAGCACCCGCACATGGATTTGTGCCAAAACGCGTTTTAAGGATGCACATGCATCTTTTGGTAGACGCGGACGCAGTTTTCTGCAAAACCACACGATATGCATGCAAATGGTGCTTTTGGCAGAACGCGCACGTGGATTTCTACCAAACGACGTGAAAAGCATGCCGATGCTGCTCTTTTTAGCACCCGCACATGGATTTGTGCCAAAACGCGTTTTAAGCATGCACATGCATCTTTTGGTAGGCACGGACGCAGTTTTCTGCAAAACCACAGGATATGCATGCAAATGGTGCTTTTGGCAGAACGCGCACGTGGATTTTTACCAAAGGACGTGAAAAGCATGCCGATGCTGCTCTTTTTAGCACCCGCACATGGATTTGTGCCAAAACGCGTTTTAAGCATGCACATGCATCTTTTGGTAGACGCGGACGCAGTTTTCTGCAAAACCACACGATATGCATGCAAATGGTGCTTTTGGCAGAACGCGCACGTGGATTTCTACCAAACGACGTGAAAAGCATGCCGATGCTGCTCTTTTTAGCACCCGCACATAGATTTGTGCCAAAACGCGTTTTAAGCATGCACATGCATCTTTTGGTAGACGCGGACGCAGTTTTCTGCAAAACCACACGATATGCATGCAAATGGTGCTTTTGGCAGAACGCGCACGTGGATTTCTACCAAACAACGTGAAAAGCATGCCGATGCTGCTCTTTTTAGCACCCGCACATGGATTTGTGCCAAAACGCGTTTTAAGCATGCACATGCATCTTTTGGTAGACGCGGACGCAGTTTTCTGCAAAACCACACGATATGCATGCAAATGGTGCTTTTGGCAGAACGCGCTAGTGGATTTCTACCAAACGACGTGAAAAGCATGCCGATGCTGCTCTTTTTAGCACCCACACATGGATTTGTGCCAAAACGCGTTTTAAGCATGCACATGCATCTTTGGTAGACTCGGGTCAGTTTTCTGCAAAACCACACGATATGCATGCAAATGGTGCTTTTGGTAGAACGCGCACGTGGATTTCTACCAAACGACGTGAAAAGCATGCCGATGCTGCTCTTTTTAGCACCCGCACATGGATTTGTGCCAAAACGCGTTTTAAGCATGCACATGCATCTTTTGGTAGACACGGACGCAGTTTTCTGCAAAACCACACGATATGCATGCAAATGGTGCTTTTGGCAGAACGCGCACGTGGATTTCTACCAAACGACGTGAAAAGCATGCCGATGCTGCTCTTTTTAGCACCCGCACATTGTTTTGTGCCAAAACGCGTTTTAAGCATGCACAAGCATCTTTTGGTAGACGCGGACGCAGTTTTCTGCAAAACCACACGATATGCATGCAAATGGTGCTTTTGGCAGAACGCGCACGTGGATTTCTTCCAAACGACGTGAAAAGCATGCCGATGCTGCTCTTTTTAGCACCCGCACATGGATTTGTGCCAAAACGCGTTTTAAGCATGCACATGCATCTTTTGGTAGTCGCGGGCGCAGTTTTCTACAAAACCACACGATATGCATGCAAATGGTGCTCTTGGCAGAACGCGCACGTGGATTTCTACCAAACGACGTAAAAAGCATGCCGATGCTGCTCTTTTTAGCACCCGCACATGGATTTGTGCCAAAACGCGTTTTAAGCATGCACATGCATCTTTTGGTAGACGCGGACGCAGTTTTCTGCAAAACCACACGATATGCATGCAAATGGTGCTTTTGGCAGAACGCGCACGTGGATTTCTACCAAACGACGTAAAAAGCATGCCGATGCTGCTCTTTTTAGCACCCGCACATGGATTTGTGCCAAAACGCGTTTTAAGCATGCACATGCATCTTTTGGTAGACGCGGACGCAGTTTTCTGCAAAACCACACGATATGCATGCAAATGGTGCTTTTGGCAGAACGCGCACGTGGATTTCTACCAAACGACGTGAAAAGCATGCCGATGCTGCTCTTTTTAGCACCCACACATGGATTTGTGCCAAAACGCGTTTTAAGCATGCACATGCATCTTTGGTAGACTCGGGTCAGTTTGCTGCAAAACCACACGATATGCATGCAAATGGTGCTTTTGGCAGAACGCGCACGTGGATTTCTACCAAACGACGTGAAAAGCATGCCGATGCTGCTCTTTTTAGCACCCGCACATTGTTTTGTGCCAAAACGCGTTTTAAGCATGCACATGCATCTTTTGGTAGACGCGGACGCAGTTTTCTGCAAAACCACACGATATGCATGCAAATGGTGCTTTTGGCAGAACGCGCACGTGGATTTCTACCAAACGACGTGAAAAGCATGCCGATGCTGCTCTTTTTAGCACCCACACATCGATTTGTGCCAAAACGCGTTTTAAGCATGCACATGCATCTTTGGTAGACTCGGGTCAGTTTTCTGCAAAACCACACGATATGCATGCAAATGGTGCTTTTGGCAGAACGCGCACGTGGATTTCTACGAAACGACGTGAAAAGCATGCCGATGCTGCTCTTTTTAGCACCCGCACATGGATTTGTGCCAAAACGCTTTTTAGGCATGCACATGCATCTTTTGGTAGACGCGGACGCAGTTTTCTGCAAAACCACACGATATGCATGCAAATGGTGCTTTTGGCAGAACGCGCACGTGGATTTCTAGCAAACGACGTGAAAAGCATGCCGATGCTGCTCTTTTTAGCACCCGCACATGGATTTGTGCCAAAACGCGTTTTAAGCATGCACATGCATCTTTTGGTAGACGCGGACGCAGTTTTCTGCAAAACCACACGATATGCATGCAAATGGTGCTTTTGACAGAACGCGGACGTGGATTTCTACCGAACGACGTGAAAAGCATGCCGATGCTGCTCTTTTTAGCACCCGCACATGAATTTGTGCCAAAACGCGTTTTAAGCAT
Source organism: Dermacentor variabilis (assembly GCF_050947875.1). NCBI lineage: Eukaryota > Metazoa > Arthropoda > Arachnida > Ixodida > Ixodidae > Dermacentor > Dermacentor variabilis. The sequence continues at coordinate 45,834 of NW_027460396.1, read as the reverse complement.
GCACATGCATCTTTTGGTAGACGCGGACGCAGTTTTCTGCAAAACCACACGATATGCTTGCAAATGGTGCTTTTGGCAGAACGCGCACGTAGATTTCCAGCAAACGACGTGAAAAGCATGCCGATGCTGCTCTTTTTAGCACCCGCACAAGGATTTGTGCCAAAACGCGTTTTAAGCATGCACATGCATCTTTTGGTAGTCGCGGACGCAGTTTTCTACAAAACCACACGATATGCATGCAAATGGTGCTTTTGGCAGAACGCGCACGTGGATTTCTACCAAACGACGTGAAAAGCATGCCGATGCTGCTCTTTTTAGCACCCGCACATGGATTTGTGCCAAAACGCGTTTTAAGCATGCACATGCATCTTTTGGTAGACGCGGACGCAGTTTTCTGCAAAACCACACGATATGCATGCAAATGGTGCTTTTGGCAGAACGCGCACGTGGATTTCTACCAAACGACGTGAAAAGCATGCCGATGCTGCTCTTTTTAGCACCCGCACATTGTTTTGTGCCAAAACGCGTTTTAAGCATGCACATGCATCTTTTGGTAGACGCGGACACAGTTTTCTGCAAAACCAGATGATATGCATGCAAATGGTGCTTTTGGCAGAACGCGCACGTGGATTTCTACCAAACGACGTGAAAAGCATGCCGATGCTGCTCTTTTTAGCACCCGCACATGGATTTGTGCCAAAACGCGTTTTAAGCATGCACATGCATCTTTTGGTAGACGAGGACGCAGTTTTCTGCAAAACTACACGATATGCATGCAAATGGTGCTTTTGGCAGAACGCGCACGTGGATTTCTACCAAACGACGTGAAAAGCATGCCGATGCTGCTCTTTTTAGCACTCGCACATGGATTTGTGCCAAAACGCGTTTTAAGCATGCACATGCATCATTTGGTAGACGCGGACGCAGTTTTCTGCAAAACCACACGATATGCATGCAAATGGTGCTTTAGGCAGAACGCGCACGTGGATTTCTACCAAACGACATGAAAAGCATGCCGATGCTGCTCTTTTTAGCACCCGCACATGGATTTCTGCCAAAACGCGTTTTAAGCATGCACATGCATCTTTTGGTAGACGCGGACGCAGTTTTCTGCAAAACCACACGATATACATGCAAATGGTGCTTTTGGCAGAACGCGCACGTGGATTTCTACCAAACGACGTGAAAAGCATGCCGATGCTGCTCTTTTTAGCACCCGCACATGGATTTGTGCCAAAAACGCGTTTTAAGCATGCACATGCATCTTTTGGTAGACGCGGACGCAGTTTTCTGCAAAACCACACGATATGCATGCAAATGGTGCTTTTGGCAGAACGCGCACGTGGATTTCTACCAAACGACGTGAAAAGCAAGCCGATGCTGCTCTTTTTAGCACCCGCACATTGTTTTGTGCCAAAACGCGTTTTAAGCATGCACATGCATCTTTTGGTAGACGCGGACACAGTTTTCTGCAAAACCAGATGATATGCATGCAAATGGTGCTTTTGGCAGAACGCGCACGTGGATTTCTACCAAACGACGTGAAAAGCATGCCGATGCTGCTCTTTTTAGCACCCGCACATGGATTTGTGCCAAAACGTGTTTTAAGCATGCACATGCATCTTTTGGTAGACGAGGACGCAGTTTTCTGCAAAACTACACGATATGCATGCAAATGGTGCTTTTGGCAGAACGCGCACGTGGATTTCTACCAAACGACGTGAAAAGCATGCCGATGCTGCTCTTTTTAGCACTCGCACATGGATTTGTGCCAAAACGCGTTTTAAGCATGCACATGCATCATTTGGTAGACGCGGACGCAGTTTTCTGCAAAACCACACGATATGCATGCAAATGGTGCTTTTGGCAGAACGCGCACGTGGATTTCTACCAAACGACGTGAAAAGCATGCCGATGCTGCTCTTTTTAGCACCCGCACATGGATTTCTGCCAAAACGCGTTTTAAGCATGCACATGCATCTTTTGGTAGACGCGGACGCAGTTTTCTGCAAAACCACATGATATGCATGCAAATGGTGCTTTTGGCAGAACGCGCACGTGGATTTCTACGAAACGACGTGAAAAGCATGCCGATGCTGCTCTTTTTAGCATCCGCACATGGATTTGTGCCAAAACGCGTTTTAAGCATGCACATGCATCTTTTGGTAGACGCGGACGCAGTTTTCTGCAATACCACACGATATGCATGCAAATTGTGCTTTTGGCAGAACGCGCACGTGGATTTCTACCAAACGACGTGAAAAGCATGCCGATGCTGCTCTTTTTAGCACCCGCACATGGATTTCTGCCAAAACGCGTTTTAAGCATGCACATGCATCTTTTGGTAGACGCGGACGCAGTTTTCTGCAAAACCACACGATATGCATGCAAATGGTGCTTTTGGCAGAACGCGCACGTGGATTTCTACGAAACGACGTGAAAAGCATGCCGATGCTGCTCTTTTTAGCACCCGCACATTGTTTTGTGCCAAAACGCGTTTTAAGCATGCACATGCATCTTTTGGTAGACGCGGACGCAGTTTTCTGCAAAACCACACGATATGCATGCAAATGGTGCTTTTGGCAGAACGCGCACGTGGATGTCTACCAAACGACGTGAAAAGCATGCCGATGCTGCTCTTTTTAGCACCCGCACATGGATTTGTGCCAAAACGCGTTTTAAGCATGCACATGCATCTTTTGGTAGACGCGGACGCAGTTTTCTGCAAAACCACACGATATGTATGCAAATGGTGCTTTTGGCAGAACGCGCACGTGGATTTCTACCAAACGACGTGAAAAGCATGCCGATGCTGCTCTTTTTAGCACCCGCACATGGATTTGTGCCAAAACGCGTTTAAGCATGCACATGCATCTTTTGGTAGACGCGGACGCAGTTTTCTGAAAAACCACACGATATGCATGCAAATGGTGCTTTTGGCAGAACGCGCACGTGGATTTCTACCAAACAACGTGAAAAGCATGCCGATGCTGCCCTTTTTAGCACCCGCACATGGATTTGTGCCAAAACGTGTTTTAAGCATGCACATGCATCTTTTGGTAGACGCGGACGCAGTTTTCTGCAAAACCACATGATATGCATGCAAATGGTGCTTTTGGCAGAACGCGCACGTGGATTTCTACCAAACGACGTGAAAAGCATGCCGATGCTGCTCTTTTTAGCACCCGCACATGGATTTGTGCCAAAACGCGTTTTAAGCATGCACATGCATCTTTTGGTAGACACGGACGCAGTTTTCTGCAAAACCACAGGATATGCATGCAAATGGTGCTTTTGGCAGAACGCGCACGTGGATTTTTACCAAAGGACGTGAAAAGCCTGCCGATGCTGCTCTGTTTAGCACCCGCACATGGATTTGTGCCAAAACGCGTTTTAAGGATGCACATGCATCTTTTGGTAGACGCGGACGCAGTTTTCTGCAAAACCACACGATATGCATGCAAATGGTGCTTTTGGCAGAACGCGCACGTGGATTTCTACCAAACGACGTGAAAAGCATGCCGATGCTGCTCTTTTTAGCACCCGCACATGGATTTGTGCCAAAACGCGTTTTAAGCATGCACATGCATCTTTTGGTAGGCACGGACGCAGTTTTCTGCAAAACCACAGGATATGCATGCAAATGGTGCTTTTGGCAGAACGCGCACGTGGATTTTTACCAAAGGACGTGAAAAGCATGCCGATGCTGCTCTTTTTAGCACCCGCACATGGATTTGTGCCAAAACGCGTTTTAAGCATGCACATGCATCTTTTGGTAGACGCGGACGCAGTTTTCTGCAAAACCACACGATATGCATGCAAATGGTGCTTTTGGCAGAACGCGCACGTGGATTTCTACCAAACGACGTGAAAAGCATGCCGATGCTGCTCTTTTTAGCACCCGCACATAGATTTGTGCCAAAACGCGTTTTAAGCATGCACATGCATCTTTTGGTAGACGCGGACGCAGTTTTCTGCAAAACCACACGATATGCATGCAAATGGTGCTTTTGGCAGAACGCGCACGTGGATTTCTACCAAACAACGTGAAAAGCATGCCGATGCTGCTCTTTTTAGCACCCGCACATGGATTTGTGCCAAAACGCGTTTTAAGCATGCACATGCATCTTTTGGTAGACGCGGACGCAGTTTTCTGCAAAACCACACGATATGCATGCAAATGGTGCTTTTGGCAGAACGCGCTAGTTGATTTCTACCAAACGACGTGAAAAGCATGCCGATGCTGCTCTTTTTAGCACCCACACATGGATTTGTGCCAAAACGCGTTTTAAGCATGCACATGCATCTTTGGTAGACTCGGGTCAGTTTTCTGCAAAACCACACGATATGCATGCAAATGGTGCTTTTGGCAGAACGCGCACGTGGATTTCTACCAAACGACGTGAAAAGCATGCCGATGCTGCTCTTTTTAGCACCCGCACATGGATTTGTGCCAAAACGCGTTTTAAGCATGCACATGCATCTTTTGGTAGACGCGGACGCAGTTTTCTGCAAAACCACACGATATGCATGCAAATGGTGCTTTTGGCAGAACGCGCACGTGGATTTCTTCCAAACGACGTGAAAAGCATGCCGATGCTGCTCTTTTTAGCACCCGCACATGGATTTGTGCCAAAACGCGTTTTAAGCATGCACATGCATCTTTTGGTAGTCGCGGGCGCAGTTTTCTACAAAACCACACGATATGCATGCAAATGGTGCTCTTGGCAGAACGCGCACGTGGATTTCTACCAAACGACGTAAAAAGCATGCCGATGCTGCTCTTTTTAGCACCCGCACATGGATTTGTGCCAAAACGCGTTTTAAGCATGCACATGCATCTTTTGGTAGACGCGGACGCAGTTTTCTGCAAAACCACACGATATGCATGCAAATGGTGCTTTTGGCAGAACGCGCACGTGGATTTCTACCAAACGACGTGAAAAGCATGCCGATGCTGCTCTTTTTAGCACCCACACATGGATTTGTGCCAAAACGCGTTTTAAGCATGCACATGCATCTTTGGTAGACTCGGGTCAGTTTTCTGCAAAACCACACGATATGCATGCAAATGGTGCTTTTGGCAGAACGCGCACGTGGATTTCTACCAAACGACGTGAAAATCATGCCGATGCTGCTCTTTTTAGCACCCGCACATTGTTTTGTGCCAAAACGCGTTTTAAGCATGCACATGCATCTTTTGGTAGACGCGGACGCAGTTTTCTGCAAAACCACACGATATGCATGCAAATGGTGCTTTTGGCAGAACGCGCACGTGGATTTCTACCAAACGACGTGAAAAGCATGCCGATGCTGCTCTTTTTAGCACCCACACATCGATTTGTGCCAAAACGCGTTTTAAGCATGCACATGCATCTTTGCTAGACTCGGGTCAGTTTTCTGCAAAACCACACGATATGCATGCAAATGGTGCTTTTGGCAGAACGCGCACGTGGATTTCTACGAAACGACGTGAAAAGCATGCCGATGCTGCTCTTTTTAGCACCCGCACATTGTTTTGTGCCAAAACGCGTTTTAAGCATGCACATGCATCTTTTGGTAGACGGGGACACAGTTTTCTGCAAAACCAGACGATATGCATGCAAATGGTGCTTTTGGCAGAACGCGCACGTGGATTTCTACCAAACGACGTGAAAAGCATGCCGATGCTGCTCTTTTTAGCACCCGCACATAGATTTGTGCCAAAACGCGGTTTAAGCATGCACATGCATCTTTTGGTAGACGCGGACGCAGTTTTCTGCAAAACCACACGATATGCATGCAAATGGTGCTTTTGGCAGAACGCGCACGTGGATTTCTTCCAAACGACGTGAAAAGCATGCCGATGCTGCTCTTTTTAGCACCCGCACATGGATTTGTGCCAAAACGCGTTTTAAGCATGCACATGCATCTTTTGGTAGTCGCGGGCGCAGTTTTCTACAAAACCACACGATATGCATGCAAATGGTGCTTTTGGCAGAACGCGCACGTGGATTTCTACCAAACGACGTAAAAAGCATGCCGATGCTGCTCTTTTTAGCACCCGCACATGGATTTGTGCCAAAACGCGTTTTAAGCATACACATGCATCTTTTGGTAGACGCGGACGCAGTTTTCTGCAAAACCACACGATATGCATGCAAATGGTGCTTTTGGCAGAACGCGCACGTGGATTTCTACCAAACGACGTGAAAAGCATGCCGATGCTGCTCTTTTTAGCACCCACACATGGATTTGTGCCAAAACGCGTTTTAAGCATGCACATGCATCTTTGGTAGACTCGGGTCAGTTTTCTGCAAAACCACACGATATGCATGCAAATGGTGCTTTTGGCAGAACGCGCACGTGGATTTCTACCAAAGGACGTGAAAAGCATGCCGATGCTGCTCTTTTTAGCACCCGCACATGGATTTGTGCCAAAACGCGTTTAAGCATGCACATGCATCTTTTGGTAGACGCGGACGCAGTTTTCTGAAAAACCACACGATATGCATGCAAATGGTGCTTTTGGCAGAACGCGCACGTGGATTTCTACCAAACAACGTGAAAAGCATGCCGATGCTGCTCTTTTTAGCACCCGCACATGGATTTGTGCCAAAACGCGTTTTAAGCATGCACATGCATCTTTTGGTAGACGCGGACGCAGTTTTCTGCAAAACCACATGATATGCATGCAAATGGTGCTTTTGGCAGAACGCGCACGTGGATTTCTACCAAACGACGTGAAAAGCATGCCGATGCTGCTCTTTTTAGCACCCGCACATGGATTTGTGCCAAAACGCGTTTAAGCATGCACATGCATCTTTTGGTAGACACGGACGCAGTTTTCTGCAAAACCACAGGATATGCATGCAAATGGTGCTTTTGGCAGAACGCGCACGTGGATTTTTACCAAAGGACGTGAAAAGCATGCCGATGCTGCTCTGTTTAGCACCCGCACATGGATTTGTGCCAAAACGCGTTTTAAGCATGCACATGCATCTTTTGGTAGACGCGGACGCAGTTTTCTGCAAAACTCACGATATGCATGCAAATGGCGCTTTTGGCAGAACGCGCACGTGGATTTCTACCAAACGACGTGAAAAGCATGCCGATGCTGCTCTTTTTAGCACCCGCACATGGATTTGTGCCAAAACGCGTTTTAAGCACGCACATGCATCTTTTGGTAGACACGGACGCAGTTTTCTGCAAAACCACAGGATATGCATGCAAATGGTGCTTTTGGCAGAACGCGCACGTGGATTTTTACCAAAGGACGTGAAAAGCATGCCGATGCTGCTCTTTTTAGCACCCGCACATGGATTTGTGCCAAAACGCGTTTTAAGCATGCACATGCATCTTTTGGTAGACGCGGACGCAGTTTTCTGCAAAACCACACGATATGCATGCAAATGGTGCTTTTGGCAGAACGCGCACGTGGATTTCTACCAAACGACGTGAAAAGCATGCCGATGCTGCTCTTTTTAGCACCCGCACATAGATTTGTGCCAAAACGCGTTTTAAGCATGCACATGCATCTTTTGGTAGACGCGGACGCAGTTTTCTGCAAAACCACACGATATGCATGCAAATGGTGCTTTTGGCAGAACGCGCACGTGGATTTCTACCAAACGACGTGAAAAGCATGCCGATGCTGCTCTTTTTAGCACCCGCACATTGTTTTGTGCCAAAACGCGTTTTAAGCATGCACATGCATCTTTTGGTAGACGCGGACGCAGTTTTCTGCAAAACCACACGATATGCATGCAAATGGTGCTTTTGGCCGAACGCGCACGTGGATTTCTACCAAACGACGTGAAAAGCATGCCGATGCTGCTCTTTTTAGCAGCAGCACATGGATTTGTGCCAAAACGCGTTTTAAGCATGCACATGCATCTTTTGGTAGACGCGGACGCAGTTTTCTGCAAAACCACACGATATGCATGCAAATGGTGCTTTTGGCAGAACGCGCACGTGGATTTCTTCCAAACGACGTGAAAAGCATGCCGATGCTGCTCTTTTTAGCACCCGCACATGGATTTGTGCCAAAACGCGTTTTAAGCATGCACATGCATCTTTTGGTAGACGCGGACGCAGTTTTCTGCAAAACCCCATGATATGCATGCAAATGGTGCTTTTGGCAGAACGCGCACGTGGATTTCTACCAAACGACGTAAAAAGCATGCCGATGCTGCTCTTTTTAGCACCCGCACATGGATTTGTGCCAAAACGCGTTTTAAGCATGCACATGCATCTTTTGGTAGACGCGGACGCAGTTTTCTGCAAAACCACACCATATGCATGCAAATGGTGCTTTTGGCAGAACGCGCACGTGGATTTCTACCAAACGACGTGAAAAGCATGCCGATGCTGCTCTTTTTAGCACCCACACATCGATTTGTGCCAAAACGCGTTTTAAGCATGCACATGCATCTTTGGTAGACTCGGGTCAGTTTTCAGCAAAACCACACGATATGCATGCAAATGGTGCTTTTGGCAGAACGCGCACGTGGATTTCTACCAAACGACGTGAAAAGCTTGCCGATGCTGCTCTTTTTAGCACCCGCACATTGTTTTGTGCCAAAACGCGTTTTAAGCATGCACATGCATCTTTTGGTAGACGGGGACACAGTTTTCTGCAAAACCAGACGATATGCATGCAAATGGTGCTTTTGGCAGAACGCGCACGTGGATTTCTACCAAACGACGTGAAAAGCATGCCGATGCTGCTCTTTTTAGCACCCGCACATAGATTTGTGCCAAAACGCGGTTTAAGCAAGCACATGCATCTTTTGGTAGACGCGGACGCAGTTTTCTGCAAAACCACACGATATGCATGCAAATGGTGCTTTTGGCAGAACGCGCACGTGGATTTCTTCCAAACGACGTGAAAAGCATGCCGATGCTGCTCTTTTTAGCACCCGCACATGGATTTGTGCCAAAACGCGTTTTAAGCATGCACATGCATCTTTTGGTAGTCGCGGGCGCAGTTTTCTACAAAACCACACGATATGCATGCAAATGGTGCTTTTGGCAGAACGCGCACGTGGATTTCTACCAAACGACGTAAAAAGCATGCCGATGCTGCTCTTTTTAGCACCCGCACTTGGATTTGTGCCAAAACGCGTTTTAAGCATGCACATGCATCTTTTGGTAGACGCGGACGCAGTTTTCTGCAAAACCACACGATATGCATGCAAATGGTGCTTTTGGCAGAACGCGCACGTGGATTTCTACCAAACGACGTGAAAAGCATGCCGATGCTGCTCTTTTTAGCACCCACACATGGATTTGTGCCAAAACGCGTTTTAAGCATGCACTTGCATCTTTGGTAGACTCGGGTCAGTTTTCTGCAAAACCACACGATATGCATGCAAATGGTGGTTTTGGCAGAACGCGCACGTGGATTTCTACCAAACGACGTGAAAAGCATACCGATGCTGCTCTTTTTAGCACCCGCACATGGATTTGTGCCAAAACGCGTTTAAGCATGCACATGCATCTTTTGGTAGACGCGGACGCAGTTTTCTGAAAAACCACACGATATGCATGCAAATGGTGCTTTTGGCAGAACGCGCACGTGGATTTCTACCAAACAACGGGAAAAGCATGCCGATGCTGCTCTTTTTAGCACCCGCACATGGATTTGTGCCAAAACGCGTTTTAAGCATGCACATGCATCTTTTGGTAGACGCGGACGCAGTTTTCTGCAAAACCACATGATATGCATGCAAATGGTGCTTTTGGCAGAACGCGCACGTGGATTTCTACCAAACGACGTGAAAAGCATGCCGATGCTGCTCTTTTTAGCACCCGCACATGGATTTGTGCCAAAACGCGTTTTAAGCATGCACATGCATCTTTTGGTAGACACGGACGCAGTTTTCTGCAAAACCACAGGATATGCATGCAAATGGTGCTTTTGGCAGAACGCGCACGTGGATTTTTGCCAAAGGACGTGAAAAGCATGCCGATGCTGCTCTGTTTAGCACCCACACATGGATTTGTGCCAAAACGCGTTTTAAGCATGCACATGCATCTTTGGTAGACTCGGGTCAGTTTTCTGCAAAACCACACGATATGCATGCAAATGGTGCTTTTGGCAGAACGCGCACGTGGATTTCTACCAAACGACGTGAAAAGCATGCCGATGCTGCTCTTTTTAGCACCCGCACATGCATTTGTGCCAAAACGCGTTTTAAGCATGCACATGCATCTTTTGGTAGACGCGGACGCAGTTTTCTGCAAAACCACACGATATGCATGCAAATGGTGCTTTTGGCAGAACGCGCACGTGGATTTCTACCAAACGACGTGAAAAGCATGCCGATGCTGCTCTTTTTAGCACCCGCACATTGTTTTGTGCCAAAACGCGTTTTAAGCATGCACATGCATCTTTTGGTAGACGCGGACGCAGTTTTCTGCAAAACCACACGATATGCATGCAAATGGTGCTTTTGGCAGAACGCGCACGTGGATTTCTACCAAACGACGTAAAAAGCATGCCGATGCTGCTCTTTTTAGCACCCGCACATGGATTTGTGCCAAAACGCGTTTTAAGCATGCACATGCATCTTTTGGTAGACGCGGACGCAGTTTTCTGCAAAACCACACGATATGCATGCAAATGGTGCTTTTGGCAGAACGCGCACGTGGATTTCTACCAAACGACGTAAAAAGCATGCCGATGCTGCTCTTTTTAGCACCCGCACATGGATTTGTGCCAAAACGCGTTTTAAGCATGCACATGCATCTTTTGGTAGACGCGGACGCAGTTTTCTGCAAAACCACACGATATGCATGCAAATGGTGCTTTTGGCAGAACGCGCACGTGGATTTCTACCAAACGACGTGAAAAGCATGCCGATGCTGCTCTTTTTAGCACCCACACATGGATTTGTGCCAAAACGCGTTTTAAGCATGCACATGCATCTTTGGTAGACTCGGGTCAGTTTTCTGCAAAACCACACGATATGCATGCAAATGGTGCTTTTGGCAGAACGCGCACGTGGATTTCTACCAAACGACGTGAAAAGCATGCCGATGCTGCTCTTTTTAGCACCCGCACATTGTTTTGTGCCAAAACGCGTTTTAAGCATGCACATGCATCTTTTGGTAGACGCGGACGCAGTTTTCTGCAAAACCACACGATATGCATGCAAATGGTGCTTTTGGCAGAACGCGCACGTGGATTTCTACCAAACGACGTGAAAAGCATGCCGATGGTGCTCTTTTTAGCACCCACACATCGATTTGTGCCAAAACGCGTTTTAAGCATGCACATGCATCTTTGGTAGACTCGGGTCAGTTTTCTGCAAAACCACACGATATGCATGCAAATGGTGCTTTTGGCAGAACGCGCACGTGGATTTCTACCAAACGACGTGAAAAGCATGCCGATGCTGCTCTTTTTAGCACCCGCACATTGTTTTGTGCCAAAACGCGTTTTAAGCATGCACATGCATCTTTTGGTAGACGGGGACACAGTTTTCTGCAAAACCAGACGATATGCATGCAAATGGTGCTTTTGGCAGAACGCGCACGTGGATTTCTACCAAACGACGTGAAAAGCATGCCGATGCTGCTCTTTTTAGCACCCGCACATAGATTTGTGCCAAAACGCGGTTTAAGCATGCACATGCATCTTTTGGTAGACGCGGACGCAGTTTTCTGCAAAACCACACGATATGCATGCAAATGGTGCTTTTGGCAGAACGCGCACGTGGATTTCTTCCAAACGACGTGAAAAGCATGCCGATGCTGCTCTTTTTAGCACCCGCACATGGATTTGTGCCAAAACGCGTTTTAAGCATGCACATGCATGTTTTGGTAATCGCGGGCGCAGTTTTCTACAAAACCACACGATATGCATGCAAATGGTGCTTTTGGCAGAACGCGCACGTGGATTTCTACCAAACGACGTAAAAAGCATGCCGATGCTGCTCTTTTTAGCACCCGCACATGGATTTGTGCCAAAACGCGTTTTAAGCATGCACATGCATCTTTTGGTAGACGCGGACGCAGTTTTCTGCAAAACCACACGATATGCATGCAAATGGTGCTTTTGGCAGAACGCGCACGTGGATTTCTACCAAACGACGTGAAAAGCATGCCGATGCTGCTCTTTTTAGCACCCACACATGGATTTGTGCCAAAACGCGTTTTAAGCATGCACATGCATCTTTGGTAGACTCGGGTCAGTTTTCTGCAAAACCACACGATATGCATGCAAATGGTGCTTTTGGCAGAACGCGCACATGGATTTCTACCAAACGACGTGAAAAGCATGCCGATGCTGCTCTTTTTAGCACCCGCACATGGATTTGTGCCAAAACGCGTTTAAGCATGCACATGCATCTTTTGGTAGACGCGGACGCAGTTTTCTGAAAAACCACACGATATGCATGCAAATGGTGCTTTTGGCAGAACGCGCACGTGGATTTCTACCAAACAACGTGAAAAGCATGCCGATGCTGCTCTTTTTAGCACCCGCACATGGATTTGTGCCAAAACGCGTTTTAAGCATGCACATGCATCTTTTGGTAGACGCGGACGCAGTTTTCTGCAAAACCACATCATATGCATGCAAATGGTGCTTTTGGCAGAACGCGCACGTGGATTTCTACCAAACGACGTGAAAAGCATGCCGATGCTGCTCTTTTTAGCACCCGCACATGGATTTGTGCCAAAACGCGTTTTAAGCATGCACATGCATCTTTTGGTAGACACGGACGCAGTTTTCTGCAAAACCACAGGATATGCATGCAAATGGTGCTTTTGGCAGAACGCGCACGTGGATTTTTACCAAAGGACGTGAAAAGCATGCCGATGCTGCTCTGTTTAGCACCCGCACATGGATTTGTGCCAAAACGCGTTTTAAGCATGCACATGCATCTTTTGGTAGACGCGGACGCAGTTTTCTGCAAAACCACACGATATGCATGCAAATGGCGCTTTTGGCAGAACGCGCACGTGGATTTCTACCAAACGACGTGAAAAGCATGCCGATGCTGCTCTTTTTAGCACCCGCACATGGATTTGTGCCAAAACGCGTTTTAAGCACGCACATGCATCTTTTGGTAGACACGGACGCAGTTTTCTGCAAAACCACAGGATATGCATGCAAATGGTGCCTTTGGCAGAACGCGCACGTGGATTTTTACCAAAGGACGTGAAAAGCATGCCGATGCTGCTCTTTTTAGCACCCGCACATGGATTTGTGCCAAAACGCGTTTTAAGCATGCACATGCATCTTTTGGTAGACGCGGACGCAGTTTTCTGCAAAACCACACGATATGCATGCAAATGGTGCTTTTGGCAGAACGCGCACGTGGATTTCTACCAAACGACGTGAAAAGCATGCCGATGCTGCTCTTTTTAGCACCCGCACATAGATTTGTGCCAAAACGCGTTTTAAGCATGCACATGCATCTTTTGGTAGACGCGGACGCAGTTTTCTGCAAAACCACACGATATGCATGCAAATGGTGCTTTTGGCAGAACGCGCACGTGGATTTCTACCAAACGACGTGAAAAGCATGCCGATGCTGCTCTTTTTAGCACCCGCACATTGTTTTGTGCCAAAACGCGTTTTAAGCATGCACATGCATCTTTTGGTAGACGCGGACGCAGTTTTCTGCAAAACCACACGATATGCATGCAAATGGTGCTTTTGGCCGAACGCGCACGTGGATTTCTACCAAACGACGTGAAAAGCATGCCGATGCTGCTCTTTTTAGCACCCACACATCGATTTGTGCCAAAACGCGTTTTAAGCATGCACATGCATCTTTGGTAGACTCGGGTCAGTTTTCTGCAAAACCACACGATATGCATGCAAATGGTGCTTTTGGCAGAACGCGCACGTGGATTTCTACCAAACGACGTGAAAAGCATGCCGATGCTGCTCTTTTTAGCACCCGCACATTGTTTTGTGCCAAAACGCGTTTTAAGCATGCACATGCATCTTTTGGTAGACGCGGACGCAGTTTTCTGCAAAACCACACGATATGCATGCAAATGGTGCTTTTGGCCGAACGCGCACGTGGATTTCTTCCAAACGACGTGAAAAGCATGCCGATGCTGCTCTTTTTAGCACCCGCACATGGATTTGTGCCAAAACGCGTTTTAAGCATGCACATGCATCTTTTGGTAGTCGCGGGCGCAGTTTTCTACAAAACCACACGATATGCATGCAAATGGTGCTTTTGGCAGAACGCGCACGTGGATTTCTACCAAACGACGTAAAAAGCATGCCGATGCTGCTCTTTTTAGCACCCGCACATGGATTTGTGCCAAAACGCGTTTTAAGCATGCACATGCATCTTTTGGTAGACGCGGACGCAGTTTTCTGCAAAACCACACCATATGCATGCAAATGGTGCTTTTGGCAGAACGCGCACGTGGATTTCTACCAAACGACGTGAAAAGCATGCCGATGCTGCTCTTTTTAGCACCCACACATCGATTTGTGCCAAAACGCGTTTTAAGCATGCACATGCATCTTTGGTAGACTCGGGTCAGTTTTCTGCAAAACCACACGATATGTATGCAAATGGTGCTTTTGGCAGAACGCGCACGTGGATTTCTACCAAACGACGTGAAAAGCATGCCGATGCTGCTCTTTTTAGCACCCGCACATTGTTTTGTGCCAAAACGCGTTTTAAGCATGCACATGCATCTTTTGGTAGACGGGGACACAGTTTTCTGCAAAACCAGACGATATGCATGCAAATGGTGCTTTTGGCAGAACGCGCACGTGGATTTCTACCAAACGACGTGAAAAGCATGCCGATGCTGCTCTTTTTAGCACCCGCACATAGATTTGTGCCAAAACGCGGTTTAAGCATGCACATGCATCTTTTGGTAGACGCGGACGCAGTTTTCTGCAAAACCACACGATATGCATGCAAATGGTGCTTTTGGCAGAACGCGCACGTGGATTTCTTCCAAACGACGTGAAAAGCATGCCGATGCTGCTCTTTTTAGCACCCGCACATTGTTTTGTGCCAAAACGCGTTTTAAGCATGCACATGCATCTTTTGGTAGACGCGGACGCAGTTTTCTGCAAAACCACACGATATGCATGCAAATGGTGCTTTTGGCCGAACGCGCACGTGGATTTCTTCCAAACGACGTGAAAAGCATGCCGATGCTGCTCTTTTTAGCACCCGCACATGGATTTGTGCCAAAACGCGTTTTAAGCATGCACATGCATCTTTTGGTAGACGCGGACGCAGTTTTCTGCAAAACCACACCATATGCATGCAAATGGTGCTTTTGGCAGAACGCGCACGTGGATTTCTACCAAACGACGTGAAAAGCATGCCGATGCTGCTCTTTTTAGCACCCACACATCGATTTGTGCCAAAACGCGTTTTAAGCATGCACATACATCTTTGGTAGACTCGGGTCAGTTTTCTGCAAAACCACACGATATGCGTGCAAATGGTGCTTTTGGCAGAACGCGCACGTGGATTTCTACCAAACGACGTGAAAAGCATGCCGATGCTGCTCTTTTTAGCACCCGCACATTGTTTTGTGCCAAAACGCGTTTTAAGCATGCACATGCATCTTTTGGTAGACGGGGACACAGTTTTCTGCAAAACCAGACGATATGCATGCAAATGGTGCTTTTGGCAGAACGCGCACGTGGATTTCTACCAAACGACGTGAAAAGCATGCCGATGCTGCTCTTTTTAGCACCCGCACATAGATTTGTGCCAAAACGCGGTTTAAGCATGCACATGCATCTTTTGGTAGACGCGGACGCAGTTTTCTGCAAAACCACACGATATGCATGCAAATGGTGCTTTTGGCAGAACGCGCACGTGGATTTCTTCCAAACGACGTGAAAAGCATGCCGATGCTGCTCTTTTTAGCACCCGCACATGGATTTGTGCCAAAACGCGTTTTAAGCTTGCACATGCATCTTTTGGTAGTCGCGGGCGCAGTTTTCTACAAAACCACACGATATGCATGCAAATGGTGCTTTTGGCAGAACGCGCACGTGGATTTCTACCAAACGACGTAAAAAGCATGCCGATGCTGCTCTTTTTAGCACCCGCACTTGGATTTGTGCCAAAACGCGTTTTAAGCATGCACATGCATCTTTTGGTAGACGCGGACGCAGTTTTCTGCAAAACCACACGATATGCATGCAAATGGTGCTTTTGGCAGAACGCGCACGTGGAGTTCTACCAAACGACGTGAAAAGCATGCCGATGCTGCTCTTTTTAGCACCCACACATGGATTTGTGCCAAAACGCGTTTTAAGCATGCACATGCATCTTTGGTAGACTCGGGTCAGTTTTCTGCAAAACCACACGATATGCATGCAAATGGTGGTTTTGGCAGAACGCGCACGTGGATTTCTACCAAACGACGTGAAAAGCATGCCGATGCTGCTCTTTTTAGCACCCGCACATGGATTTGTGCCAAAACGCGTTTAAGCATGCACATGCATCTTTTGGTAGACGCGGACGCAGTTTTCTGAAAAACCACACGATATGCATGCAAATGGTGCTTTTGGCAGAACGCGCACGTGGATTTCTACCAAACAACGTGAAAAGCATGCCGATGCTGCTCTTTTTAGCACCCGCACATGGATTTGTGCCAAAACGCGTTTTAAGCATGCACATGCATCTTTTGGTAGACGCGGACGCAGTTTTCTGCAAAACCACATGATATGCATGCAAATGGTGCTTTTGGCAGATCGCGCACGTGGATTTCTACCAAACGACGTGAAAAGCATGCCGATGCTGCTCTTTTTAGCACCCGCACAAGGATTTGTGCCAAAACGCGTTTTAAGCATGCACATGCATCTTTTGGTAGACACGGACGCAGTTTTCTGCAAAACCACAGGATATGCATGCAAATGGTGCTTTTGGCAGAACGCGCACGTGGATTTTTACCAAAGGACGTGAAAAGCATGCCGATGCTGCTCTGTTTAGCACCCGCACATGGAGTTGTGCCAAAACGCGTTTTAAGCATGCACATGCATCTTTTGGTAGACGCGGACGCAGTTTTCTGCAAAACCACACGATATGCATGCAAATGGTGCTTTTGGCAGAACGCGCACGTGGATTTCTACCAAACGACGTGAAAAGCATGCCGATGCTTCTCTGTTTAGCACCCGCACATTGTTTTGTGCCAAAACGCGTTTTAAGCATGCACATGCATCTTTTGGTAGACGCGGACGCAGTTTTCTGCAAAACCACACGATATGCATGCAAATGGTGCTTTTGGCCGAACGCGCACGTGGATTTCTACCAAACGACGTGAAAAGCATGCCGATGCTGCTCTTTTTAGCAGCAGCACATGGATTTGTGCCAAAACGCGTTTTAAGCATGCACATGCATCTTTTGGTAGACGCGGACGCAGTTTTCTGCAAAACCACACGATATGCATGCAAATGGTGCTTTTGGCAGAACGCGCACGTGGATTTCTTCCAAACGACGTGAAAAGCATGCCGATGCTGCTCTTTTTAGCACCCGCACATGGATTTGTGCCAAAACGCGTTTTAAGCATGCACATGCATCTTTTGGTAGTCGCGGGCGCAGTTTTCTACAAAACCACACGATATGCATGCAAATGGTGCTTTTGGCAGAACGCGCACGTGGATTTCTACCAAACGACGTAAAAAGCATGCCGATGCTGCTCTTTTTAGCACCCGCACATGGATTTGTGCCAAAACGCGTTTTAAGCATGCACATGGATCTTTTGGTAGACGCGGACGCAGTTTTCTGCAAAACCACACCATATGCATGCAAATGGTGCTTTTGGCAGAACGCGCACGTGGATTTCTACCAAACGACGTGAAAAGCATGCCGATGCTGCTCTTTTTAGCACCCACACATCGATTTGTGCCAAAACGCGTTTTAAGCATGCACATGCATCTTTGGTAGACTCGGGTCAGTTTTCTGCAAAACCACACGATATGCATGCAAATGGTGCTTTTGGCAGAACGCGCACGTGGATTTCTACCAAACGACGTGAAAAGCATGCCGATGCTGCTCTTTTTAGCACCCGCACATTGTTTTGTGCCAAAACGCGTTTTAAGCATGCACATGCATCTTTTGGTAGACGCGGACGCAGTTTTCTGCAAAACCACACGATATGCATGCAAATGGTGCTTTTGGCCGAACGCGCACGTGGATTTCTTCCAAACGACGTGAAAAGCATGCCGATGCTGCTCTTTTTAGCACCCGCACATGGATTTGTGCCAAAACGCGTTTTAAGCATGCACATGCATCTTTTGGTAGTCGCGGGCGCAGTTTTCTACAAAACCACACGATATGCATGCAAATGGTGCTTTTGGCAGAACGCGCACGTGGATTTCTACCAAACGACGTAAAAAGCATGCCGATGCTGCTCTTTTTAGCACCCGCACATGGATTTGTGCCAAAACGCGTTTTAAGCATGCACATGCATCTTTTGGTAGACGCGGACGCAGTTTTCTGCAAAACCACACCATATGCATGCAAATGGTGCTTTTGGCAGAACGCGCACGTGGATTTCTACCAAACGACGTGAAAAGCATGCCGATGCTGCTCTTTTTAGCACCCACACATCGATTTGTGCCAAAACGCGTTTTAAGCATGCACATGCATCTTTGGTAGACTCGGGTCAGTTTTCTGCAAAACCACACGATATGTATGCAAATGGTGCTTTTGGCAGAACGCGCACGTGGATTTCTACCAAACGACGTGAAAAGCATGCCGATGCTGCTCTTTTTAGCACCCGCACATTGTTTTGTGCCAAAACGCGTTTTAAGCATGCACATGCATCTTTTGGTAGACGGGGACACAGTTTTCTGCAAAACCAGACGATATGCATGCAAATGGTGCTTTTGGCAGAACGCGCACGTGGATTTCTACCAAACGACGTGAAAAGCATGCCGATGCTGCTCTTTTTAGCACCCGCACATAGATTTGTGCCAAAACGCGGTTTAAGCATGCACATGCATCTTTTGGTAGACGCTGACGCAGTTTTCTGCAAAACCACACGATATGCATGCAAATGGTGCTTTTGGCAGAACGCGCACGTGGATTTCTTCCAAACGACGTGAAAAGCATGCCGATGCTGCTCTTTTTAGCACCCGCACATTGTTTTGTGCCAAAACGCGTTTTAAGCATGCACATGCATCTTTTGGTAGACGCGGACGCAGTTTTCTGCAAAACCACACGATATGCATGCAAATGGTGCTTTTGGCCGAACGCGCACGTGGATTTCTTCCAAACGACGTGAAAAGCATGCCGATGCTGCTCTTTTTAGCACCCGCACATGGATTTGTGCCAAAACGCGTTTTAAGCATGCACATGCACCTTTGGGAGACGCGGACGCAGTTTTCTGCAAAACCACACCATATGCATGCAAATGGTGCTTTTGGCAGAACGCGCACGTGGATTTCTACCAAACGACGTGAAAAGCATGCCGATGCTGCTCTTTTTAGCACCCACACATCGATTTGTGCCAAAACGCGTTTTAAGCATGCACATACATCTTTGGTAGACTCGGGTCAGTTTTCTGCAAAACCACACGATATGCGTGCAAATGGTGCTTTTGGCAGAACGCGCACGTGGATTTCTACCAAACGACGTGAAAAGCATGCCGATGCTGCTCTTTTTAGCACCCGCACATTGTTTTGTGCCAAAACGCGTTTTAAGCATGCACATGCATCTTTTGGTAGACGGGGACACAGTTTTCTGCAAAACCAGACGATATGCATGCAAATGGTGCTTTTGGCAGAACGCGCACGTGGATTTCTACCAAACGACGTGAAAAGCATGCCGATGCTGCTCTTTTTAGCACCCGCACATAGATTTGTGCCAAAACGCGGTTTAAGCATGCACATGCATCTTTTGGTAGACGCGGACGCAGTTTTCTGCAAAACCACACGATATGCATGCAAATGGTGCTTTTGGCAGAACGCGCACGTGGATTTCTTCCAAACGACGTGAAAAGCATGCCGATGCTGCTCTTTTTAGCACCCGCACATGGATTTGTGCCAAAACGCGTTTTAAGCTTGCACATGCATCTTTTGGTAGTCGCGGGCGCAGTTTTCTACAAAACCACACGATATGCATGCAAATGGTGCTTTTGGCAGAACGCGCACGTGGATTTCTACCAAACGACGTAAAAAGCATGCCGATGCTGCTCTTTTTAGCACCCGCACTTGGATTTGTGCCAAAACGCGTTTTAAGCATGCACATGCATCTTTTGGTAGACGCGGACGCAGTTTTCTGCAAAACCACACGATATGCATGCAAATGGTGCTTTTGGCAGAACGCGCACGTGGAGTTCTACCAAACGACGTGAAAAGCATGCCGATGCTGCTCTTTTTAGCACCCACACATGGATTTGTGCCAAAACGCGTTTTAAGCATGCACATGCATCTTTGGTAGACTCGGGTCAGTTTTCTGCAAAACCACACGATATGCATGCAAATGGTGGTTTTGGCAGAACGCGCACGTGGATTTCTACCAAACGACGTGAAAAGCATGCCGATGCTGCTCTTTTTAGCACCCGCACATGGATTTGTGCCAAAACGCGTTTAAGCATGCACATGCATCTTTTGGTAGACGCGGACGCAGTTTTCTGAAAAACCACACGATATGCATGCAAATGGTGCTTTTGGCAGAACGCGCACGTGGATTTCTACCAAACAACGTGAAAAGCATGCCGATGCTGCTCTTTTTAGCACCCGCACATGGATTTGTGCCAAAACGCGTTTTAAGCATGCACATGCATCTTTTGGTAGACGCGGACGCAGTTTTCTGCAAAACCACATGATATGCATGCAAATGGTGCTTTTGGCAGAACGCGCACGTGGATTTCTACCAAACGACGTGAAAAGCATGCCGATGCTGCTCTTTTTAGCACCCGCACAAGGATTTGTGCCAAAACGCGTTTTAAGCATGCACATGCATCTTTTGGTAGACACGGACGCAGTTTTCTGCAAAACCACAGGATATGCATGCAAATGGTGCTTTTGGCAGAACGCGCACGTGGATTTTTACCAAAGGACGTGAAAAGCATGCCGATGCTGCTCTGTTTAGCACCCGCACATGGAGTTGTGCCAAAACGCGTTTTAAGCATGCACATGCATCTTTTGGTAGACGCGGACGCAGTTTTCTGCAAAACCACACGATATGCATGCAAATGGTGCTTTTGGCAGAACGCGCACGTGGATTTCTACCAAACGACGTGAAAAGCATGCCGATGCTTCTCTGTTTAGCACCCGCACATGGATTTGTGCGAAAACGCGTTTTAAGCATGCACATGCATCTATTGGTAGACGCGGACGCAGTTTTCTGCAAAACCACACGATATGCATGCAAATGGTGCTTTTGGCCGAACGCGCACGTGGATTTCTTCCAAACGACGTGAAAAGCATGCCGATGCTGCTCTTTTTAGCACCCGCACATGGATTTGTGCCAAAACGCGTTTTAAGCATGCACATGCATCTTTTGGTAGTCGCGGGCGCAGTTTTCTACAAAACCACACGATATGCATGCAAATGGTGCTTTTGGCAGAACGCGCACGTGGATTTCTACCAAACGACGTAAAAAGCATGCCGATGCTGCTCTTTTTAGCACCCGCACATGGATTTGTGCCAAAACGCGTTTTAAGCATGCACATGCATCTTTTGGTAGACGCGGACGCAGTTTTCTGCAAAACCACACCATATGCATGCAAATGGTGCTTTTGGCAGAACGCGCACGTGGATTTCTACCAAACGACGTGAAAAGCATGCCGATGCTGCTCTTTTTAGCACCCACACATCGATTTGTGCCAAAACGCGTTTTAAGCATGCACATGCATCTTTGGTAGACTCGGGTCAGTTTTCTGCAAAACCACACGATATGCATGCAAATGGTGCTTTTGGCAGAACGCGCACGTGGATTTCTACCAAACGACGTGAAAAGCATGCCGATGCTGCTCTTTTTAGCACCCGCACATTGTTTTGTGCCAAAACGCGTTTTAAGCATGCACATGCATCTTTTGGTAGACGGGGACACAGTTTTCTGCAAAACCAGACGATATGCATGCAAATGGTGCTTTTGGCAGAACGCGCACGTGGATTTCTACCAAACGACGTGAAAAGCATGCCGATGCTGCTCTTTTTAGCACCCGCACATAGATTTGTGCCAAAACGCGGTTTAAGCATGCACATGCATCTTTTGGTAGACGCGGACGCAGTTTTCTGCAAAACCACACGATATGCATGCAAATGGTGCTTTTGGCAGAACGCGCACGTGGATTTCTTCCAAACGACGTGAAAAGCATGCCGATGCTGCTCTTTTTAGCACCCGCACATGGATTTGTGCCAAAACGCGTTTTAAGCATGCACATGCATCTTTTGGTAGTCGCGGGCGCAGTTTTCTACAAAACCACACGATATGCATGCAAATGGTGCTTTTGGCAGAACGCGCACGTGGATTTCTACCAAACGACGTAAAAAGCATGCCGATGCTGCTCTTTTTAGCACCCGCACTTGGATTTGTGCCAAAACGCGTTTTAAGCATGCACATGCATCTTTTGGTAGACGCGGACGCAGTTTTCTGCAAAACCACACGATATGCATGCAAATGGTGCTTTTGGCAGAACGCGCACGTGGATTTCTACCAAACGACGTTAAAAGCATGCCGATGCTGCTCTTTTTAGCACCCACACATGGATTTGTGCCAAAACGCGTTTTAAGCATGCACATGCATCTTTGGTAGACTCGGGTCAGTTTTCTGCAAAACCACACGATATGCATGCAAATGGTGGTTTTGGCAGAACGCGCACGTGGATTTCTACCAAACGACGTGAAAAGCATGCCGATGCTGCTCTTTTTAGCACCCGCACATGGATTTGTGCCAAAACGCGTTTAAGCATGCACATGCATCTTTTGGTAGACGCGGACGCAGTTTTCTGAAAAACCACACGATATGCATGCAAATGGTGCTTTTGGCAGAACGCGCACGTGGATTTCTACCAAACAACGTGAAAAGCATGCCGATGCTGCTCGTTTTAGCACCCGCACATGGATTTGTGCCAAAACGCGTTTTAAGCATGCACATGCATCTTTTGGTAGACGCGGACGCAGTTTTCTGCAAAACCACATGATATGCATGCAAATGGTGCTTTTGGCAGAACGCGCACGTGGATTTCTACCAAACGACGTGAAAAGCATGCCGATGCTGCTCTTTTTAGCACCCGCACAAGGATTTGTGCCAAAACGCGTTTTAAGCATGCACATGCATCTTTTGGTAGACACGGACGCAGTTTTCTGCAAAACCACAGGATATGCATGCAAATGGTGCTTTTGGCAGAACGCGCACGTGGATTTTTACCAAAGGACGTGAAAAGCATGCCGATGCTGCTCTGTTTAGCACCCGCACATGGATTTGTGCCAAAACGCGTTTTAAGCATGCACATGCATCTTTTGGTAGACGCGGACGCAGTTTTCTGCAAAACCACACGATATGCATGCAAATGGTGCTTTTGGCAGAACGCGCACGTGGATTTCTACCAAACGACGTGAAAAGCATGCCGATGCTTCTCTTTTTAGCACCCGCACATGGATTTGTGCGAAAACGCGTTTTAAGCATGCACATGCATCTATTGGTAGACGCGGACGCAGTTTTCTGCAAAACCACACGATATGCATGCAAATGGTGCTTTTGGCAGAACGCGCGCGTGGATTTCTACCAAACGACGTGAAAAGCATGCCGATGCTGCTCTTTTTAGCACCCGCACATGGATTTGTGCCAAAACGCGTTGTAAGCATGCACATGCATCTTTGGTAGTCTCGAGTCAGTTTTCTGCAAAACCACACGATATGCATGCAAATGGTGCTTTTGGCAGAACGCGCACGTGGATTTCTAGCAAACGACGTGAAAAGCATGCCGATGCTGCTCTTTTTAGCACCCGCACATTGTTTTGTGCCAAAACGCGTTTTAAGCATGCACATGCATCTTTTGGTAGACGGGGACACAGTTTTCTGCAAAACCAGACGATATGCATGCAAATGGTGCTTTTGGCAGAACGCGCACGTGGATTTCTACCAAACGACGTGAAAAGCATGCCGATGCTGCTCTTTTTAGCACCCGCACATAGATTTGTGCCAAAACGCGGTTTAAGCATGCACATGCATCTTTTGTTAGACGCGGACGCAGTTTTCTGCAAAACCACACGATATGCATGCAAATGGTGCTTTTGGCAGAACGCGCACGTGGATTTCTACCAAACGACGTGAAAAGCATGCCGATGCTGCTCTTTTTAGCACCCGTACATGGATTTGTGTCAAAACGCGTTTTAAGCATGCACATGCATCTTTTGGTAGACGCGGACGCAGTTTTCTGCAAAACCACGCGATATGCATGCAAATGGTGCTTTTGGCAAAACGCGCGCGTGCATTTCTAACAAACGACGTGAAAAGCATGCCGATGCTGCTCTTTTTAGCACCCGCACATAGATTTGTGCCAAAACGCGTTTTAAGCATGCACATGCATCTTTTGGTAGACGCGGACGCAGTTTTCTGCAAAACCACACGATATGCATGCAAATGGTGCTTTTGGCAGAACGCGCGCGTGGATTTCTACCAAACGACGTGAAAAGCATGCCGATGCTGTTCTTTTTAGCACCCGCACTTGGATTTGTGCCTAAACGCGTTTTAAGCATGCACATGCATCTTTTGGTAGATGCGGACGCAGTTTTCTGCAAAACCACACGATATGCATGCAAATGGTGCTTTTGGCAGAACGCGCACGTGGATTTCTACCAAACGACGTGAAAAGCATGCCGATGCTTCTCTTTTTAGCACCCGCACATGGATTTGTGCGAAAACGCGTTTTAAGCATGCACATGCATCTATTGGTAGACGCGGACGCAGTTTTCTGCAAAACCACACGATATGCATGCAAATGGTGCTTTTGGCAGAACGCGCGCGTGGATTTCTACCAAACGACGTGAAAAGCATGCCGATGCTGCTCTTTTTAGCACCCGCACATGGATTTGTGCCAAAACGCGTTTTAAGCATGCACATGCATCTTTTGGTAGACGCGGACGCAGTTTTCTGCAAAACCACACGATATGCATGCAAATGGTGCTTTTGGCAGAACGCGCACGTGGATTTCTACCAAACGACATGAAAAGCACGCCGATGCTGCTCTTTTTAGCACCCGCACATGGATTTGTGCCAAAACGCGTTTTAAGCATGCACATGCATCTTTTGGTAGACGCGGACGCAGTTTTCTGCAAAACCACACGATATGCATGCAAATGGTGCTTTTGGCAGAACGCGCACGTGGATTTCTACCAAACGACGTGAAAAGCATGCCGATGCTGCTCTTTTTAGCACCCGCACATGGATTTGTGCCAAAACGCGTTTTAAGCATGCATATGCATCTTTTGGTAGACGCGGACGTAGTTTTCTGCAAAACCACACGATATGCATGCAAATGGTGCTTTTCGCAGAACGCGCGCTTGCATTTCTACCAAACGACGTGAAAAGCATGCCGATGCTGTTCTTTTTAGCACCCGCACATGGATTTGTGCCAAAACGCGTTTTAAGCATGCACATGCATCTTTTGGTAGACGCGGACGCAGTTTTCTGCAAAACCACACGATATGCATGCAAATGGTGCTTTTGGCAGAACGTGAAACGTGGATTTCTACCAAACGACGTGAAAAGCATGCCGATGCTGCTCTTTTTAGCACCCTCACATGCATTTGTGCCAAAACGCGTTTTAAGCATGCACATGCATCTTTTGGTAGACGCGGACGCAGTTTTCTGCAAAACCGCACGATATGCATGCAAATGGTGCTTTTGGCAGAACGCGCACGTGGATTTCTACCAAACGACGTGAAAAGCATGCCGATGCTGCTCTTTTTAGCACCCGCACATGGATTTGTGCCAAAACGCGTTTTAAGCATGCACATGTATCTTTTGGTAGACGCGGACGCAGTTTTCTGCAAAACCACACGATATGCATGCAAATGGTGCTTTTGGCAGAACGCGCACATGGATTTCTACCAAACGACGTGAAAAGCATGCCGATGCTGCTCTTTTTAGCACCCGCACATGGAGTTGTGCCAAAACGCGTTTTAAGCATGCACATGCATCTTTTGGTAGACGCGGACGCAGTTTTCTGCAAAACCACACGATATGCATGCAAATGGCGCTTTTGGGAGAACGCGCACGTGGATTTCTACCAAACGACGTGAAAAGCATGCCGATGCTGCTCTTTTTAGCACCCGCACATGGATTTGTGCCAAAACCCGTTTTAAGCATGCACATGCATCTTTTGGTAGACGCGGACGCAGTTTTCTGCAAAACCACACGATATGCATGCAAATGGTGCTTTTGGCAGAACGCGCACGTGGATTTCTACCAAACGACGTGAAAAGCATGCCGATGCTGCTCTTTTTAGCACCCGCACATGCATTTGTGCCAAAACGCGTTTTAAGCATTCACATGCATCTTTTGATAGACGCGGACGCAGTTTTCTGCAAAACCACACGATATGCATGCAAATGGTGCTTTTGGCAGAACGCGCACATAGATTTCTACCAAACGACGTGAAAAGCATGCCGATGCTGCTCTTTTTAGCACCCGCACATGGAGTTGTGCCAAAACGCGTTTTAAGCAGGCACATGCATCTTTTGGTAGACGCGGACGCAGTTTTCTGCAAAACCGCACGATATGCATGCAAATGGTGCTTTTGGCAGAACGCGCACGTGGATTTCTACCAAACGACGTGAAAAGCATGCCGATGCTGCTCTTTTTAGCACCCGCACATGTATTTGTGCCAAAACGCGTTTTAAGCATGCACATGTATCTTTTGGTAGACGCGGACGCAGTTTTCTGCAAAACCACACGATATGCATGCAAATGGTGCTTTTGGCAGAACGCGCACATGGATTTCTACCAAACGATGTGAAAGCATGCCGATGCTGCTCTTTTTAGCACCCGCACATGGATTTGTGCCAAAACGCGTTTTAAGCATGCACATGCATCATTTGGTAGACGCGGACGCAGTTTTCTGCAAACCACACGATATGCATGCAAATGGTGCTTTTGGCAGAACGCGCACGTGGATTTCTACCAAACGACATGAAAAGCACGCCGATGCTGCTCTTTTTAGCACCCGCACATGGATTTGTGCCAAAACGCGTTTTAAGCATGCACATGCATCTTTTGGTAGACGCGGACGCAGTTTTCTGCAAAACCACACGATATGCATGCAAATGGTGCTTTTGGCAGAACGCGCACGTGGATTTCTACCAAACGACGTGAAAAGCATGCCGATGCTGCTCTTTTTAGCACCCGCACATGGATTTGTGCCAAAACGCGTTTTAAGCATGCACATGCATCTTTTGGTAGACGCGGACGCAGTTTTCTGCAAAACCACACGATATGCATGCAAATGGTGCTTTTCGCAGAACGCGCGCTTGCATTTCTACCAAACGACGTGAAAAGCATGCCGATGCTGTTCTTTTTAGCACCCGCACATGGATTTGTGCCAAAACGCGTTTTAAGCATGCACATGCATCTTTTGGTAGACGCGGACGCAGTTTTCTGCAAAACCACACGATATGCATGCAAATGGTGCTTTTGGCAGAACGTGAAACGTGGATTTCTACCAAACGACGTGAAAAGCATGCCGATGCTGCTCTTTTTAGCACCCTCACATGCATTTGTGCCAAAACGCGTTTTAAGCATGCACATGCATCTTTTGGTAGACGCGGACGCAGTTTTCTGCAAAACCGCACGATATGCATGCAAATGGTGCTTTTGGCAGAACGCGCACGTGGATTTCTACCAAACGACGTGAAAAGCATGCCGATGCTGCTCTTTTTAGCACCCGCACATGGATTTGTGCCAAAACGCGTTTTAAGCATGCACATGTATCTTTTGGTAGACGCGGACGCAGTTTTCTGCAAAACCACACGATATGCATGCAAATGGTGCTTTTGGCAGAACGCGCACATGGATTTCTACCAAACGACGTGAAAAGCATGCCGATGCTGCTCTTTTTAGCACCCGCACATGGAGTTGTGCCAAAACGCGTTTTAAGCATGCACATGCATCTTTTGGTAGACGCGGACGCAGTTTTCTGCAAAACCACACGATATGCATGCAAATGGCGCTTTTGGGAGAACGCGCACGTGGATTTCTACCAAACGACGTGAAAAGCATGCCGATGCTGCTCTTTTTAGCACCCGCACATGGATTTGTGCCAAAACCCGTTTTAAGCATGCACATGCATCTTTTGGTAGACGCGGACGCAGTTTTCTGCAAAACCACACGATATGCATGCAAATGGTGCTTTTGGCAGAACGCGCACGTGGATTTCTACCAAACGACGTGAAAAGCATGCCGATGCTGCTCTTTTTAGCACCCGCACATGCATTTGTGCCAAAACGCGTTTTAAGCATTCACATGCATCTTTTGATAGACGCGGACGCAGTTTTCTGCAAAACCACACGATATGCATGCAAATGGTGCTTTTGGCAGAACGCGCACATGGATTTCTACCAAACGACGTGAAAAGCATGCCGATGCTGCTCTTTTTAGCACCCGCACATGGAGTTG
This sequence comes from Dermacentor variabilis, assembly GCF_050947875.1. Taxonomy (NCBI): domain Eukaryota; kingdom Metazoa; phylum Arthropoda; class Arachnida; order Ixodida; family Ixodidae; genus Dermacentor; species Dermacentor variabilis. The sequence goes on along the minus strand of NW_027460396.1, from coordinate 17,267 downwards.
TGCCAAAACGCGTTTTAAGCATGCACATGCATCTTTTGGTAGACGCGGACGCAGTTTTCTGCAAAACCGCACGATATGCATGCAAATGGTGTTTTGGCAGAACGCGCACGTGGATTTCTACCAAACGACGTGAAAAGCATGCCGATGCTGCTCTTTTTAGCACCCGCACATGTATTTGTGCCAAAACGCGTTTTAAGCATGCACATGTATCTTTTGGTAGACGCGGACGCAGTTTTCTGCAAAACCACACGATATGCATGCAAATGGTGCTTTTGGCAGAACGCGCACATGGATTTCTACCAAACGATGTGAAAGCATGCCGATGCTGCTCTTTTTAGCACCCGCACATGGATTTGTGCCAAAACGCGTTTTAAGCATGCACATGCATCATTTGGTAGACGCGGACGCAGTTTTCTGCAAACCACACGATATGCATGCAAATGGTGCTTTTGGCAGAACGCGCACGTGGATTTCTACCAAACGACGTGAAAAGCATGCCGATGCTGCTCTTTTTAGCACCCGCACATGGATTTGTGCCAAAACGCGTTTTAAGCATGCACATGCATCTTTTGGTAGACGCGGACGCAGTTTTCTACAAAACCACACGATATGCATGCAAATGGTGCTTTTGGCAGAACGCGCACGTGGATTTCTACCAAACGACGTGAAAAGCATGCCGATGCTGCTCTTTTTAGCACCCGCACATGCATTTGTGCCAAAACGCGTTTTAAGCATTCACATGCATCTTTTGATAGACGCGGACGCAGTTTTCTGCAAAACCACACGATATGCATGCAAATGGTGCTTTTGGCAGAACGCGCACGTGGATTTCTACCAAACGACGTGAAAAGCATGCCGATGCTGCTCTTTTTAGCACCCGCACATGGATTTGTGCCAAAACGCGTTTTAAGCATGCACATGCATCTTTTGGTAGACGCGGACGCAGTTTTCTGCAAAACCACACGAAATGCATGCAAATGGTGCTTTTGGCAGAACGCCACGTGGATTTCTACCAAACGCCGTGAAAAGCATGCCGATGCTGCTCTTTTTAGCACCCGCACATGGATTTGTGCCAAAACGCGTTTTAAGCATGCACATGCGTCATTTGGTAGACGCGGATGCAGTTTTCTGCAAAACCACACGATATGCATGCAAATGGTGCTTTTGGCAGAACGCGAACGTGGATTTCTACCAAACGACGTGAAAAGCATGCCGATGCTGCTCTTTCTAGCACCCGCACATGGAGTTGTGCCAAAACGCGTTTTAAGCATGCACATGCATCTTTTGGTAGACGCGGACGCAGTTTTCTGCAAAACCACACGATATGCATGCAAATAGTGCTTTTGGCAGAACGCGCACGTGGACTTCTACCAAACGACGTGAAAAGCATGCCGATGCTGCTCTTTTTAGCACCCGCACATGGATTTGTGCCAAAACGCGTTTTAAGCATGCACATGCATCTTTTGGTAGACGCGGACGCAGTTTTCTACAAAACCGCACGATATGCATGCAAATGGTGCTTTTGGCAGAACGCGCACGTCGATTTCTACCAAACGACGTGAAAAGCATGCCGATGCTGCTCTTTTTAGCACCCGCACATGGATTTGTGCCAAAACGCGTTTTAAGCATGCACATGCATCTTTTGGTAGACGCGGACGCAGTTTTCTGCAAAACCACACGATATGCATGCAAATGGTGCTTTTGGCAGAACGCGCACGTGGATTTCTACCAAACGACGTGAAAAGCATGCCGATGCTGCTCTTTTTAGCACCCGCACATGGATTTGTGCCAAAACGCGTTTTAAGCATGCACATGCATCTTTTGGTAGACGCGGACGCAGTTTTCTGCAAAACCACACGATATACATGCAAATGGTGCTTTTGGCAGAACGCGCACGTGGATTTCTACCAAACGACGTGAAAAGCATGCCGATGCTGGTATTTTTAGCACCCGCACATGGATTTGTGCCAAAACGCGTTTTAAGCATGCACATGCATCTTTTGGTAGACGCGGACGCAGTTTTCTGCAAAAACACACGATATGCATGCAAATGGTGCTTTTGGCAGAACGTGAAACGTGGATTTCTACCAAACGACGAGAAAAGCATGCCGATGCTGCTCTTTTTTGCACCCGCACATGGATTTGTGCCAAAACGCGTCTTAAGCATGCACATGCATCTTTTGGTAGACGCGGACGCAGTTTTCTGGAAAACCACACGATATGCATGCAAATGGTGCTTTTGGCAGAACGCGCACGTGGATTTCTACCAAACGACGTGAAAAGCATGCCGATGCTTCTCTTTTTAGCACCCGCACATGGATTTGTGCCAAAACGCGTTTTAAGCATGCACATGCATCTTTTGGTAGACGCGGACGCTGTTTTCTGTAAAACCACACGATATGCATGCAAATGGTGCTTTTGGCATAACGCGCACGTGGATTTCTACCAAACGACGTGAAAAGCATGCCGATGCTGCTCTTTTTAGCACCCGCACATGGATTTGTGCCAAAACGCGTTTTAAGCATGCACATGCATCTTTTGGTAGACGCGGACGCAGTTTTCTGCAAAACCACACGATATTCATGCAAATGGTGCTTTTGGCAGAACGCGCGCGTGCATTTCTACCAAACGACGTGAAAAGCATGCCGATGCTGTTCTTTTTAGCACCCGCACATGGATTTGTGCCAAAACGCGTGTTAAGCATGCACATGCATCTTTTGGTAGACGCGGACGCAGTTTTCTGCAAAACCACACGATATGCATGCAAATGGTGCTTTTGGGAGAACGCGCACGTGGATTTCTACCAAACGACGTAAAAAGCATGCCGATGCTGCTCTTTTTAGCACCCGCACATGGATTTGTGCCAAAACGCGTTTTAAGCATGCACATGCATCTTTTGGTAGACGCGGACGCAGTTTTCTGCAAAACCACACGATATGCATGCAAATGGTGCTTTTGGCAGAACGCGCACGTGGATTTCTACCAAACGACGTGAAAAGCATGCCGATGCTGCTCTTTTTAGCACCCGCACATGGATTTGTGCCAAAACGCGTTTTAAGCATGCACATGCATCTTTTGGTAGACGCGGACGCAGTTTTCTGCAAAACCACACGATATGAATGCAAATGGTGCTTTTGGCAGAACGCGCACGTGGATTTCTACCAAACGACGTGAAAAGCATGCCGATGCTGCTCTTTTTAGCACCCGCACATGGATTTGTGCCAAAACGCGTTTTAAGCATGCACATGCATCTTTTGGTAGACGCGGACGCAGTTTTCTGCAAAACCACACGATATGCATGCAAATGGTGCTTTTGGCAGAACGCGCACGTGGATTTCTACCAAACGACGTGAAAAGCATGCCGATGCTGCTCTTTTTAGCACCTGCACATGGATTTGTGCCAAAACGCGTTTTAAGCATGCACATGCATCTTTTGATAGACGCGGACGCAGTTTTCTGCAAAACCACACGATATACATGCAAATGGTGCTTTTGGCAGAACGCGCACGTGGATTTCTACCAAACGACGTGAAAAGCATGCCGATGCTGCTCTTTTTAGCACCCGCACATGGATTTGTGCCAAAACGCGTTTTAAGCATGCAGATGCATCTTTTGGTAGACGCGGACGCTGTTTTCTGCAAAACCACACGATAGGCATGCAAATGGTGCTTTTGGCAGAACGCGCACGTGGATTTCTACCAAACGACGTGAAAAGCATGCCGATGCTGCTCTTTTTAGCTCCCGCACATGGATTTGTGCCAAAACGCGTTTTAAGCATGCACATGCATCTTTTGGTAGACGCGGACGCAGTTTTCTGCAAAACCACACGATATGCATGCAAATGGTGCTTTTGGCAGAACGCGCACGTGGATTTCTACCAAACGACGTGAAAAGCATGCCGATGCTGCTCTTTTTAGCACCCGCACATGGATTTGTGCCAAAACGCGTTTTAAGCATGCACATGCATCTTTTGGTAGACGCGGACGCAGTTTTCTGCAAAACCACACGATATGCATGCAAATGGTGCTTTTGGCAGAACGCCACGTGGATTTCTACCAAACGACGTGAAAAGCATGCCGATGCTGCTCTTTTTAGCACCCGCACATGGATTTGTGCCAAAACGCGTTTTAAGCATGCACATGCATCATTTGGTAGACGCGGATGCAGTTTTCTGCAAAACCACACGATATGCATGCAAATGGTGCTTTTAGCAGAACGCGCACGTGGATTTCTACCAAACGACGTGAAAAGCATGCCGATGCTCCTCTTTTTAGCACCCGCACATGGATTTGTGCCAAAACGCGTTTTAAGCATGCACATGCATCTTTTGGTAGACGCGGACGCAGTTTTCTGGAAAACCACACGATATGCATGCAAATGGTGCTTTTGGCAGAACGCGCACGTGGATTTCTACCAAACGACGTGAAAAGCATGCCGATGCTGCTCTTTTTAGCACCCGCACATGGATTTGTGCCAAAACGCGTTTTAAGCATGCACATGCATCATTTGGTAGACGCGGATGCAGTTTTCTGCAAAACCACACGATATGCATGCAAATGGTGCTTTTGGCAGAACGCGCACGTGGATTTCTACCAAACGACGTGAAAAGCATGCCGATGCTGCTCTTTTTAGCACCTGCACATGGATTTGTGCCAAAACGCGTTTTAAGCATGCACATGCATCTTTTGATAGACGCGGACGCAGTTTTCTGCAAAACCACACGATATGCATGCAAATGGTGCTTTTGGCAGAACGCGCACGTGGATTTCTACCAAACGACGTGAAAAGCATGCCGATGCTGCTCTTTTTAGCACCCGCACATGGATTTGTGCCAAAACGCGTTTTAAGCATGCACATGCATCTTTCGGTAGACGCGGACGCAGTTTTCTGCAAAACCACACGATATGCATGCAAATGGTGCTTTTGGCAGAACGCGCACGTGGATTTCTACCAAACGACGTGAAAAGCATGCCGATGCTGCTCTTTTTAGCACCCGCACATGGATTTGTGCCAAAACGCGTTTTAAGCATGCACATGCATCTTTTGGTAGACGCGGACGCAGTTTTCTGCAAAACCACACGATATGCATGCAAATGGTGCTTTTGGCAGAACGCGCACGTGGATTTCTACCAAACGACGTGAAAAGCATGCCGATGCTGCTCTTTTTAGCACCCGCACATGGATTTGTGCCAAAACGCGTTTTAAGCATGCACATGCATCTTTTGGTAGACGCGGACGCAGTTTTCTGCAAAACCACACGATATGCATGCAAATGGTGCTTTTGGCAGAACGCGCACGTGGATTTCTACCAAACGACGTGAAAAGCATGCCGATGCTGCTCTTTTTAGCACCCGCACATGGATTTGTGCCAAAACGCGTTTTAAGCATGCACATGCATCTTTTGGTAGACGCGGACGCAGTTTTCTGCAAAACCACACGATATGCATGCAAATGGTGCTTTTGGCAGAACGCGCACGAGGATTTCTACCAAACGACGTGAAAAGCATGCCGATGCTGCTCTTTTTAGCACCCGCACATGGATTTGTGCCAAAACGCGTTTTAAGCATGCACATGCATCTTTTGGTAGACGCGGACGCAGTTTTCTGCAAAAACACACGATATGCATGCAAATGGTGCTTTTGACAGAACGTGAAACGTGGATTTCTACCAAACGACGTGAAAAGCATGCCGATGCTGCCCTTTTTTTTGCACCCGCACATGGATTTGTGCCAAAACGCGTCTTAAGCATGCACATGCATCTTTTGGTAGACGCGGACGCAGTTTTCTGGAAAACCACACGATATGCATGCAAATGGTGCTTTTGGCAGAACGCGCACGTGGATTTCTACCAAACGACGTGAAAAGCATGCCGATGCTTCTCTTTTTAGCACCCGCACATGGATTTGTGCCAAAACGCGTTTTAAGCATGCACATGCATCTTTTGGTAGACGCGGACGCTGTTTTCTGTAAAACCACACGATATGCATGCAAATGGTGCTTTTGGCATAACGCGCACGTGGATTTCTACCAAACGACGTGAAAAGCATGCCGATGCTGCTCTTTTTAGCACCCGCACATGGATTTGTGCCAAAACGCGTTTTAAGCATGCACATGCATCTTTTGGTAGACGCGGACGCAGTTTTCTGCAAAACCACACGATATTCATGCAAATGGTGCTTTTGGCAGAACGCGCGCGTGCATTTCTACCAAACGACGTGAAAAGCATGCCGATGCTGTTCTTTTTAGCACCCGCACATGGATTTGTGCCAAAACGCGTGTTAAGCATGCACATGCATCTTTTGGTAGACGCGGACGCAGTTTTCTGCAAAACCACACGATATGCATGCAAATGGTGCTTTTGGGAGAACGCGCACGTGGATTTCTACCAAACGACGTAAAAAGCATGCCGATGCTGCTCTTTTTAGCACCCGCACATGGATTTGTGCCAAAACGCGTTTTAAGCATGCACATGCATCTTTTGGTAGACGCGGACGCAGTTTTCTGCAAAACCACACGATATGCATGCAAATGGTGCTTTTGGCAGAACGCGCACGTGGATTTCTACCAAACGACGTGAAAAGCATGCCGATGCTGCTCTTTTTAGCACCCGCACATGGATTTGTGCCAAAACGCGTTTTAAGCATGCACATGCATCTTTTGGTAGACGCGGACGCAGTTTTCTGCAAAACCACACGATATGAATGCAAATGGTGCTTTTGGCAGAACGCGCACGTGGATTTCTACCAAACGACGTGAAAAGCATGCCGATGCTGCTCTTTTTAGCACCCGCACATGGATTTGTGCCAAAACGCGTTTTAAGCATGCACATGCATCTTTTGGTAGACGCGGACGCAGTTTTCTGCAAAACCACACGATATGCATGCAAATGGTGCTTTTGGCAGAACGCGCACGTGGATTTCTACCAAACGACGTGAAAAGCATGCCGATGCTGCTCTTTTTAGCACCTGCACATGGATTTGTGCCAAAACGCGTTTTAAGCATGCACATGCATCTTTTGATAGACGCGGACGCAGTTTTCTGCAAAACCACACGATATACATGCAAATGGTGCTTTTGGCAGAACGCGCACGTGGATTTCTACCAAACGACGTGAAAAGCATGCCGATGCTGCTCTTTTTAGCACCCGCACATGGATTTGTGCCAAAACGCGTTTTAAGCATGCAGATGCATCTTTTGGTAGACGCGGACGCTGTTTTCTGCAAAACCACACGATAGGCATGCAAATGGTGCTTTTGGCAGAACGCGCACGTGGATTTCTACCAAACGACGTGAAAAGCATGCCGATGCTGCTCTTTTTAGCTCCCGCACATGGATTTGTGCCAAAACGCGTTTTAAGCATGCACATGCATCTTTTGGTAGACGCGGACGCAGTTTTCTGCAAAACCACACGATATGCATGCAAATGGTGCTTTTGGCAGAACGCGCACGTGGATTTCTACCAAACGACGTGAAAAGCATGCCGATGCTGCTCTTTTTAGCACCCGCACATGGATTTGTGCCAAAACGCGTTTTAAGCATGCACATGCATCTTTTGGTAGACGCGGACGCAGTTTTCTGCAAAACCACACGATATGCATGCAAATGGTGCTTTTGGCAGAACGCCACGTGGATTTCTACCAAACGACGTGAAAAGCATGCCGATGCTGCTCTTTTTAGCACCCGCACATGGATTTGTGCCAAAACGCGTTTTAAGCATGCACATGCATCATTTGGTAGACGCGGATGCAGTTTTCTGCAAAACCACACGATATGCATGCAAATGGTGCTTTTAGCAGAACGCGCACGTGGATTTCTACCAAACGACGTGAAAAGCATGCCGATGCTCCTCTTTTTAGCACCCGCACATGGATTTGTGCCAAAACGCGTTTTAAGCATGCACATGCATCTTTTGGTAGACGCGGACGCAGTTTTCTGGAAAACCACACGATATGCATGCAAATGGTGCTTTTGGCAGAACGCGCACGTGGATTTCTACCAAACGACGTGAAAAGCATGCCGATGCTGCTCTTTTTAGCACCCGCACATGGATTTGTGCCAAAACGCGTTTTAAGCATGCACATGCATCATTTGGTAGACGCGGATGCAGTTTTCTGCAAAACCACACGATATGCATGCAAATGGTGCTTTTGGCAGAACGCGCACGTGGATTTCTACCAAACGACGTGAAAAGCATGCCGATGCTGCTCTTTTTAGCACCTGCACATGGATTTGTGCCAAAACGCGTTTTAAGCATGCACATGCATCTTTTGATAGACGCGGACGCAGTTTTCTGCAAAACCACACGATATGCATGCAAATGGTGCTTTTGGCAGAACGCGCACGTGGATTTCTACCAAACGACGTGAAAAGCATGCCGATGCTGCTCTTTTTAGCACCCGCACATGGATTTGTGCCAAAACGCGTTTTAAGCATGCACATGCATCTTTCGGTAGACGCGGACGCAGTTTTCTGCAAAACCACACGATATGCATGCAAATGGTGCTTTTGGCAGAACGCGCACGTGGATTTCTACCAAACGACGTGAAAAGCATGCCGATGCTGCTCTTTTTAGCACCCGCACATGGATTTGTGCCAAAACGCGTTTTAAGCATGCACATGCATCTTTTGGTAGACGCGGACGCAGTTTTCTGCAAAACCACACGATATGCATGCAAATGGTGCTTTTGGCAGAACGCGCACGTGGATTTCTACCAAACGACGTGAAAAGCATGCCGATGCTGCTCTTTTTAGCACCCGCACATGGATTTGTGCCAAAACGCGTTTTAAGCATGCACATGCATCTTTTGGTAGACGCGGACGCAGTTTTCTGCAAAACCACACGATATGCATGCAAATGGTGCTTTTGGCAGAACGCGCACGTGGATTTCTACCAAACGACGTGAAAAGCATGCCGATGCTGCTCTTTTTAGCACCCGCACATGGATTTGTGCCAAAACGCGTTTTAAGCATGCACATGCATCTTTTGGTAGACGCGGACGCAGTTTTCTGCAAAACCACACGATATGCATGCAAATGGTGCTTTTGGCAGAACGCGCACGAGGATTTCTACCAAACGACGTGAAAAGCATGCCGATGCTGCTCTTTTTAGCACCCGCACATGGATTTGTGCCAAAACGCGTTTTAAGCATGCACATGCATCTTTTGGTAGACGCGGACGCAGTTTTCTGCAAAAACACACGATATGCATGCAAATGGTGCTTTTGACAGAACGTGAAACGTGGATTTCTACCAAACGACGTGAAAAGCATGCCGATGCTGCCCTTTTTTTTGCACCCGCACATGGATTTGTGCCAAAACGCGTTTTAAGCATGCACATGCATCTTTTGGTAGACGCGGACGCAGTTTTCTGCAAAAACACACGATATGCATGCAAATGGGGCTTTTGACAGAACGTGAAACGTGGATTTCTACCAAACGACGTGAAAAGCATGCCGATGCTGCTCTTTTTAGCACCCGCACATGGATTTGTGCCAAAACGCGTTTTAAGCATGCACATGCATCTTTTGGTAGACGCGGACGCAGTTTTCTGCAAAACCACACGATATGCATGCAAATGGTGCTTTTGACAGAACGCGCACGTGGATTTCTACCAAACGACGTGAAAAGCATGCCGATGCTGCTCTTTTTAGCGCCCGCATATGGATTTGTGCCAAAACGCGTTTTAACCATGCACATGCATCTTTTGGTAGACGCGGACGCAGTTTTCTGCAAAACCACACGATATGCATTCAAATGGTGCTTTTGGCAGAACGCGCACGTGGATTTCTACCAAACGACGTGAAAAGCATGCCGATCCTGCTCTTTTTAGCACCCGCACATGGATTTGTGCCAAAACGCGTTTTAAGCATGCACATGCATATTTTGGTAAACGCGGACGCAGTTTTCTGCAAGACCACACGATATGCATGCAAATGGTGCTTTTGGCAGAACGCGCACGTGGATTTCTACCAAACGACGTGAAAAGCATGCCGATGCTGCTCTTTTTAGCACCCGCACATGGATTTGTGCCAAAACGCGTTTTAAGCATGCACATGCATCTTTTGGTAGACGCGGACGCAGTTTTCTGCAAAACCACACGATATGCATGCAAATGGTGCTTTTGGCAGAACGCCACGTGGATTTCTACCAAACGACGTGAAAAGCATGCCGATGCTGCTCTTTTTAGCACCCGCACATGGATTTGTGCCAAAACGCGTTTTAAGCATGCACATGCATCATTTGGTAGACGCGGATGCAGTTTTCTGCAAAACCACACGATATGCATGCAAATGGTGCTTTTAGCAGAACGCGCACGTGGATTTCTACCAAACGACGTGAAAAGCATGCCGATGCTGCTCTTTTGAGCACCCGCACATGGATTTGTGCCAAAACGCGTTTTAAGCATGCACATGCATCATTTGGTAGACGCGGATGCAGTTTTCTGCAAAACCACACGATATGCATGCAAATGGTGCTTTTGGCAGAACGCGCACGTGGATTTCTACCAAACGACGTGAAAAGCATGCCGATGCTGCTCTTTTTAGCACCTGCACATGGATTTGTGCCAAAACGCGTTTTAAGCATGCACATGCATCTTTTGATAGACGCGGACGCAGTTTTCTGCAAAACCACACGATATGCATGCAAATGGTGCTTTTGGCAGAACGCGCACGTGGATTTCTACCAAACGACGTGAAAAGCATGCCGATGCTGCTCTTTTTAGCACCCGCACATGGATTTGTGCCAAAACGCGTTTTAAGCATGCACATGCATCTTTTGGTAGACGCGGACGCAGTTTTCTGCAAAACCACACGATATGCATGCAAATGGTGCTTTTGGCAGAACGCGCACGTGGATTTCTACCAAACGACGTGAAAAGCATGCCGATGCTGCTCTTTTTAGCACCCGCACATGGATTTGTGCCAAAACGCGTTTTAAGCATGCACATGCATCTTTTGGTAGACGCGGACGCAGTTTTCTGCAAAAACACACGATATGCATGCAAATGGTGCTTTTGACAGAACGTGAAACGTGGATTTCTACCAAACGACTTGAAAAGCATGCAGATGCTGCTGTTTTTAGCACCCGCACATGGATTTGTGCCAAAACGCGTTTTAAGCATGCACATGCATCTTTTGGTAGACGCGGACGCAGTTTTCTGCAAAAACACACGATATGCATGCAAATGGGGCTTTTGACAGAACGTGAAACGTGGATTTCTACCAAACGACGTGAAAAGCATGCCGATGCTGCTCTTTTTAGCACCCGCACATGGATTTGTGCCAAAACGCGTTTTAAGCATGCACATGCATCTTTTGGTAGACGCGGACGCAGTTTTCTGCAAAACCACACGATATGCATGCAAATGGTGCTTTTGACAGAACGCGCACGTGGATTTCTACCAAACGACGTGAAAAGCATGCCGATGCTGCTCTTTTTAGCGCCCGCATATGGATTTGTGCCAAAAGGCGTTTTAACCATGCACATGCATCTTTTGGTAGACGCGGACGCAGTTTTCTGCAAAACCACACGATATGCATTCAAATGGTGCTTTTGGCAGAACGCGCACGTGGATTTCTACCAAACGACGTGAAAAGCATGCCGATGCTGCTCTTTTTAGCACCCGCACATGGATTTGTGCCAAAACGCGTTTTAAGCATGCACATGCATATTTTGGTAGACGCGGACGCAGTTTTCTGCAAAACCACACGATATGCATGCAAATGGTGCTTTTGGCGGAACGCGCACGTGGATTTCTACCAAACGACGTGAAAAGCATGCCGATGCTGCTCTTTTTAGCACCCGCACATGGATTTGTGCCAAAACGCGTTTTAAGCATGCACATGCATCTTTTGGTAGACGCGGACGCAGTTTTCTGCAAAACCCACACGATATGCATGCAAATGGTGCTTTTGGCAGAACGCCACGTGGATTTCTGCCAAACGACGTGAAAAGCATGCCGATGCTGCTCTTTTTAGCACCCGCACATGGATTTGTGCCAAAACGCGTTTTAAGCATGCACATGCATCATTTGGTAGACGCGGATGCAGTTTTCTGCAAAACCACACGATATGCATGCAAATGGTGCTTTTAGCAGAACGCGCACGTGGATTTCTACCAAACGACGTGAAAAGCATGCCGATGCTGCTCTTTTTAGCACCCGCACATGGATTTGTGCCAAAACGCGTTTTAAGCATGCACATGCATCATTTGGTAGACGCGGATGCAGTTTTCTGCAAAACCACACGATATGCATGCAAATGGTGCTTTTGGCAGAACGCGCACGTGGATTTCTAACAAACGACGTGAAAAGCATGCCGATGCTGCTTTTTTTAGCACCTGCACATGGATTTGTGCCAAAACGCGTTTTAAGCATGCACATGCATCTTTTGATAGACGCGGACGCAGTTTTCTGCAAAACCACACGATATGCATGCAAATGGTGCTTTTGGCAGAACGCGCACGTGGATTTCTACCAAACGACGTGAAAAGCATGCCGATGCTGCTCTTTTTAGCACCCGCACATGGATTTGTGCCAAAACGCGTTTTAAGCATGCACATGCATCTTTTGGTAGACGCGGACGCAGTTTTCTGCAAAACCACACGATATGCATGCAAATGGTGCTTTTGGCAGAACGCGCACGTGGATTTCTACCAAACGACGTGAAAAGCATGCCGATGCTGCTCTTTTTAGCACCCGCACATGGATTTGTGCCAAAACGCGTTTTAAGCATGCACATGCATCTTTTGGTAGACGCGGACGCAGTTTTCTGCAAAACCACACGATATGCATGCAAATGGTGCTTTTGGCAGAACGCGCACGTGGATTTCTACCAAACGACGTGAAAAGCATGCCGATGCTGCTCTTTTTAGCACCCGCATATGGATTTGTGCCAAAACGCGTTTTAAGCATGCACATGCATCTTTTGGTAGACGCGGACGCAGTTTTCTGCAAAAAAACACGATATGCATGCAAATGGTGCTTTTGGCAGAACGCGCACGTGGATTTCTACCAAACGACGTGAAAAGCATGCTGATGCTGCTCTTTTTAGCACCCGCACATGGATTTGTGCCAAAACGCGTTTTAAGCATGCACATGCATCTTTTGGTAGAAGCGGACGCAGTTTTCTGCAAAACCACACGATATGCACGCAAATGGTGCTTTTGGCAGAACGCGCACGTGGATTTCTACCAAACGACGTGAAAAGCATGCCGATGCTGCTCTTTTTAGCACCCGCACATGGATTTGTGCCAAAACGCGTTTTAAGCATGCACATGCATCTTTTGGTAGACGCGGACGCAGTTTTCTGCAAAACCACACGATATGCATGCAAATGGTGCTCTTGGCAGAACGCGCACGTGGATTTCTACCAAACGGCGTGAAAAGCATGCCGATGCTGCTCTTTTTAGCACCCGCACATGGATTTGTGCCAAAACGCGTTTTAAGCATGCACATGCATCTTTTGGTAGACGCGGACGCAGTTTTCTGCAAAAACACACGATATGCATGCAAATGGTGCTTTTGACAGAACGTGAAACGTGGATTTCTACCAAACGACGTGAAAAGCATGCCGATGCTGCTCTTTTTAGCACCCGCACATGGATTTGTGCCAAAACGCGTTTTAAGCATGCACATGCATCTTTTGGTAGACGCGGACGCAGTTTTCTGCAAAACCACACGATATGCATGCAAATGGTGCTTTTGACAGAACGCGCACGTGGATTTCTACCAAACGACGTGAAAAGCATGCCGATGCTGCTCTTTTTAGCGCCCGCATATGGATTTGTGCCAAAACGCGTTTTAAGCATGCACATGCATCTTTTGGTAGACGCGGACGCAGTTTTCTGCAAAACCACACGATATGCATTCAAATGGTGCTTTTGGCAGAACGCGCACGTGGATTTCTACCAAACGACGTGAAAAGCATGCCGATGCTGCTCTTTTTAGCACCCGCACATGGATTTGTGCCAAAACGCGTTTTAAGCATGCACATGCATATTTTGGTAGACGCGGACGCAGTTTTCTGCAAAACCACACGATATGCATGCAAATGGTGCTTTTGGGAGAACGCGCACGTGGATTTCTACCAAACGACGTGAAAAGCATTCCGATGCTCCTCTTTTTAGCACCCGCACATGAATTTGTGCCAAAACGCGTTTTAAGCATTCACATGCATCTTTTGATAGACGCGGACGCAGTTTTCTGCAAAACCACACGATATGCATGCAAATGGTGCTTTTGGCAGAATGCGCACGTGGATTTCTACCAAACGACGTGAAAAGCATGCCGATGCTGCTCTTTTTAGCACCCGCACATGGATTTGTGCCAAAACGCGTTTTAAGCATGCACATGCATATTTTGGTAAACGCGACGCAGTTTTCTGCAAGACCACACGATATGCATGCAAATGGTGCTTTTGGCAGAACGCGCACGTGGATTTCTACCAAACGACGTGAAAAGCATGCCGATGCTGCTCTTTTTAGCACCCGCACATGGATTTGTGCCAAAACGCGTTTTAAGCATGCACATGCATCTTTTGGTAGACGCGGACGCAGTTTTCTGCAAAACCACACGATATGCATGCAAATGGTGCTTTTGGCAGAACGCCACGTGGATTTCTACCAAACGACGTGAAAAGCATGCCGATGCTGCTCTTTTTAGCACCCGCACATGGATTTGTGCCAAAACGCGTTTTAAGCATGCACATGCATCATTTGGTAGACGCGGATGCAGTTTTCTGCAAAACCACACGATATGCATGCAAATGGTGCTTTTAGCAGAACGCGCACGTGGATTTCTACCAAACGACGTGAAAAGCATGCCGATGCTGCTCTTTTGAGCACCCGCACATGGATTTGTGCCAAAACGCGTTTTAAGCATGCACATGCATCATTTGGTAGACGCGGATGCAGTTTTCTGCAAAACCACACGATATGCATGCAAATGGTGCTTTTGGCAGAACGCGCACGTGGATTTCTACCAAACGACGTGAAAAGCATGCCGATGCTGCTCTTTTTAGCACCTGCACATGGATTTGTGCCAAAACGCGTTTTAAGCATGCACATGCATCTTTTGATAGACGCGGACGCAGTTTTCTGCAAAACCACACGATATGCATGCAAATGGTGCTTTTGGCAGAACGCGCACGTGGATTTCTACCAAACGACGTGAAAAGCATGCCGATGCTGCTCTTTTTAGCACCCGCACATGGATTTGTGCCAAAACGCGTTTTAAGCATGCACATGCATCTTTTGGTAGACGCGGACGCAGTTTTCTGCAAAACCACACGATATGCATGCAAATGGTGCTTTTGGCAGAACGCGCACGTGGATTTCTACCAAACGACGTGAAAAGCATGCCGATGCTGCTCTTTTTAGCACCCGCACATGGATTTGTGCCAAAACGCGTTTTAAGCATGCACATGCATCTTTTGGTAGACGCGGACGCAGTTTTCTGCAAAAACACACGATATGCATGCAAATGGTGCTTTTGACAGAACGTGAAACGTGGATTTCTACCAAACGACTTGAAAAGCATGCAGATGCTGCTGTTTTTAGCACCCGCACATGGATTTGTGCCAAAACGCGTTTTAAGCATGCACATGCATCTTTTGGTAGACGCGGACGCAGTTTTCTGCAAAAACACACGATATGCATGCAAATGGGGCTTTTGACAGAACGTGAAACGTGGATTTCTACCAAACGACGTGAAAAGCATGCCGATGCTGCTCTTTTTAGCACCCGCACATGGATTTGTGCCAAAACGCGTTTAAGCATGCACATGCATCTTTTGGTAGACGCGGACGCAGTTTTCTGCAAAACCACACGATATGCATGCAAATGGTGCTTTTGACAGAACGCGCACGTGGATTTCTACCAAACGACGTGAAAAGCATGCCGATGCTGCTCTTTTTAGCGCCCGCATATGGATTTGTGCCAAAAGGCGTTTTAACCATGCACATGCATCTTTTGGTAGACGCGGACGCAGTTTTCTGCAAAACCACACGATATGCATTCAAATGGTGCTTTTGGCAGAACGCGCACGTGGATTTCTACCAAACGACGTGAAAAGCATGCCGATGCTGCTCTTTTTAGCACCCGCACATGGATTTGTGCCAAAACGCGTTTTAAGCATGCACATGCATATTTTGGTAGACGCGGACGCAGTTTTCTGCAAAACCACACGATATGCATGCAAATGGTGCTTTTGGCAGAACGCGCACGTGGATTTCTACCAAACGACGTGAAAAGCATGCCGATGCTGCTCTTTTTAGCACCCGCACATGGATTTGTGCCAAAACGCGTTTTAAGCATGCACATGCATCTTTTGGTAGACGCGGACGCAGTTTTCTGCAAAACCACACGATATGCATGCAAATGGTGCTTTTGGCAGAACGCGCACGTGGATTTCTGCCAAACGACGTGAAAAGCATGCCGATGCTGCTCTTTTTAGCACCCGCACATGGATTTGTGCAAAACGCGTTTTAAGCATGCACATGCATCATTTGGTAGACGCGGATGCAGTTTTCTGCAAAACCACACGATATGCATGCAAATGGTGCTTTTAGCAGAACGCGCACGTGGATTTCTACCAAACGACGTGAAAAGCATGCCGATGCTGCTCTTTTTAGCACCCGCACATGGATTTGTGCCAAAACGCGTTTTAAGCATGCACATGCATCATTTGGTAGACGCGGATGCAGTTTTCTGCAAAACCACACGATATGCATGCAAATGGTGCTTTTGGCAGAACGCGCACGTGGATTTCTAACAAACGACGTGAAAAGCATGCCGATGCTGCTTTTTTTAGCACCTGCACATGGATTTGTGCCAAAACGCGTTTTAAGCATGCACATGCATCTTTTGATAGACGCGGACGCAGTTTTCTGCAAAACCACACGATATGCATGCAAATGGTGCTTTTGGCAGAACGCGCACGTGGATTTCTACCAAACGACGTGAAAAGCATGCCGATGCTGCTCTTTTTAGCACCCGCACATGGATTTGTGCCAAAACGCGTTTTAAGCATGCACATGCATCTTTTGGTAGACGCGGACGCAGTTTTCTGCAAAACCACACGATATGCATGCAATGGTGCTTTTGGCAGAACGCGCACGTGGATTTCTACCAAACGACGTGAAAAGCATGCCGATGCTGCTCTTTTTAGCACCCGCACATGGATTTGTGCCAAAACGCGTTTTAAGCATGCACATGCATCTTTTGGTAGACGCGGACGCAGTTTTCTGCAAAACCACACGATATGCATG